>NC_065443.1:180782623-181086373 GCF_917563875.1 Diabrotica virgifera virgifera | reverse complement strand
GTGATAACTACTCTACTGCAGATTTAAATCATATAATCTTTAATTGTGAACTTAATAATTACCATACGAAAGCACTAATTGCTAGACTTCAGGAGCAGAATGTGAGTTTACCGCTGAATATTTCACACCTACTAAGCTTCAACACCAAAACTATTAATGATATTATCATGCAATTTCTTAAAGATTCTAAAATAAAAATTTAACACACACACACACACACACACACCCGCACACACACACACACACACACACACACACACGCACACACACACACACACACACACACACACACACACACACACACACACACACACCACACTTTTTCTATCAAACCAACACTTTCGTCCGATTTCAAAATAAAGGTTAAGGAGGCCTTAATCAATATATTATAACCAATTACTTAAAGCCTCCTTTAATTTAAAGTCTCCTTTAACTTTATTATGAAATCGAGCGTAAACATAGCGTGTACCAAATATACAGTCACTGCACACGCTAAATAATTATGTCACTGACTTGATGAAGTTTAACTCACATGAACCCAACTTTTTTATTTGCATACATGTTAGCGTGTATCTAGACACGTTAAGTAATAAGTTATGTTCATAAACATTAATTACTATGTAACACAAAGTGAAATCCGTTAAATATTACTTGCAAAAATTAATTCATACCTGTAATTATATGTATAATATAATGTGTTATAGCTAGAAACTAGACTGTATTAAAATTGCATAGTTGTTACATATTTTGCATATAATAATTGCTTTCCTGTACTGTTTCTGCATATTTTGTACTATTTGACATATATGTATTATATAGCACATATTCTACAAAGCCTGATTCTCAACATAACATTATTAAGAAAAATAAATAAATTTTAATTGTTAAGTAATACCAGATGCTCATAAATCGCTCCAATGGGACAATCCACCAGATACAATAAGTAAGCAACTAGGTATTATTATTCTATTGTAAGGAAATAAATAATAGATTACAATGTTTATGACTTAAAAATTCGGAAATGCTGAAGAAAAGAAGTGTATTTATAATTAATTCTATTTTAGATGGCTTAACATATTCATTACTCACATAATTCATATCAATATAGTCTACTGCTTCTGACCCTGTTGCATCCATTTCTTCCTTCAGATGCTCACCTTGACCACGTGACTCTACCGATACAAAATTATTTGTCTTTTGAGGACAAACTTGAGCTAAATGACCTACTTGATTACATATCCTACAGTGAAAAGATCTATATCTACACAGTAAAAAATTATGGTTACGTCGTCCACAATGTCTACATCTAACATTACGTTCTGTTGTACCTTTTTTTTATTTTTGGCACCTGTTTAACCTGGCCTTCAGGTCTTTTTTTCACTTCCTCAACTCGATGTACTTGTGTTGAATACGATTGATTTAGTGTTGCTTCCTTCTTTAACGCTAGCTCCACCAGGGCTTCAAATTTTATGGAATGTTCCTCTTCACAGGTGACATAGAATATATTGTCTGCCCAACGACTGCCTTAACCTATAAGGGTTACCAGCCCACTAGTCACCACTATATTACACTCCGTGCCACATTTTAAAGTTTTAACAAGTTTTACCAATAATCTTTCGTACACACCACTATTTAGATATGTGCGAGTGCCTATCTTTAAAATACTACCTGCGTCTATTGCATTTTCTGAAGTGTTTTGTTAGTTTGATATTGAGCGTTGAAGTGAGAGTTGTTCAATATTTTTTTTTGCAAAAACCAAAGTGAGAAAAAAATTCAGTGCAATGTGTCTTTATAAGACTAATTCAATTATTTTGTATTTAGGTAAGTATTTTACTTTTGGGATGTTGTAAATTTTTTTTTGCAGTAAACGTTTTCTTTGTTCATATTACATTGTAAGACTTACTACTCGTTTTTTCTATTTTGCGCCTGAGTCGTTACATTATGTTAAAATCATACAGTAAAATGTTAAAAATAACCCTTTTCTTTTGTTATTCCAACAAATTTTTTATATTTTTAACATCTAATACCCTTTTTATATGTGCGAAATTAGACCTCAGTAACAATGGCAAACGATAAGTACTATGTAAGAAGTGATATCTGGAATTAACAGGAGAGAACCAGATAGTCGAGGACCTTAAGAAGATGGGGGTTAGAGAATGGGTAACCATAAGCAAAAATACAAAACGAATGGGAAAAAGATGCCAAGTCACACAACCAATTGTAAAACCAAAATGTTAATGCGGATTGAATCACCGCGACAAATGAATCGGAAGAGCCTAAAGAGCACGGCAATCACTCCTCTAGGAGTGTAGATGCCATGATGATGATGATCTAGGATTAACAATTTATCGCGAGGAATACCACTTACTGAATCTGTAGAATTGGTTGAGATATTTAAAAAAATAATAATAAACAGCGTAAAAAAAAATATTTCAATGTATTAAAAAAAATATGATTATTTTTACTGCAGTGGCAAAAATTTTAAATGGTAATTGCGGTGTCATTGTTCATTTAGGTAGATCCCGAGTTGATAGTACTCTTAAGTATGCAACAATAATATCGTTACATGTAGAAAGGTCATTTTCTAAATGTAAATACATAATCTGACACTTGACCGAAAAGACAATTTTTTCATAGACAATAATATGGAAAAACATCTTATTGTAAGTTACAACAGTAGTCTCAAGCTAAGTGTCCATTTGAGACAAAATAGTCTCGAGAGCAGTCTCGAAAATGCAGTCTTATTTGCAAAAATGTGTGCGTATATAAGTATACGCATATTTTAGAAAATTTTAGTGCATGTAATATATGTCCAGTCTCTAGTTATAGCAGAAGGGTCACCTAGTTTAATGAAAGTTAAAGATTTTTAATATTTTATAACAAGCATATTTTAAAATTTTTAACTTGTACTTACTTTCTAGTTTATACATCCTTGAAATCTAATTATAGATTGAACTCATTTTTAGTATTTTAAAGCCTCTTAGTGTTAGAACTTTATTGGAGTTTAATGAAAATAACCTACGATCAAAATATTTTAAAGATGCTTGGCTTGTCCAAAAAGAAAATGAAAGTACAAATGCTTTATCTCAATTTAAATCTAGAATTAAACAGATAGATTCTATTAAGGATTTTCATAGCAGGTGGTTTGAGATAATACAAGGAGTTTTAGCTGGAAACGTTTTTGATTGGGGTGCAAAAATAGTTATAGATATTTTAGAAAGTAATAAAGGAAATTTTGGTTTTGATGAAGCAACAAAGACTATCCAGAAGAGACCTTGGTTTTCGGATAAATTAGATGAATTTGTTGACAAGTTAAAGGTAAGTTAGAAATTTTATATATTTTATCACTTATCCAAGTTTTTTTCATCAATGTTTTAATCTACTTCACTAGATCCATATAATATCTAGTATATAAACTGACTTAATATTAAATAATAGCACAGGGGTCACCAATTAGTTTCCCTGAGGGTCCGTTTCGAAAACGTCTGACACATCCGGGGTCCGGATTTAATGCTGCCTGTGTCTGGTTGTTCTGATTCGGTTTCTTTACGGATTCTTGTTAAAAAATATCCTCTATATACAGGGTGAGTCATGAGGAACTGTACATACTCTTACCTCGTATAGAGGCTCCTATGGGGAATAACAAATGACCATTAAAAAGTGTCTACTCCCATTGTTTAATAATATACAGGGCGAGTTTCGCATTTTGACAGAAATTTGTATTCGTCATAATTTTTGAACGGTCAGATCGATGTGTCTCTTATTTTGGCCAATCGTTACACTATTACCACCTAATCAACTAATTTATTCAAACTAGAAAAAAATCAGGTCCGGCTTTAAAAAAATTAGTTCGTTTGGGTCTTAGAAAAAATTTCACCCTGTATACGCTTTTTGAAAACTCTAATATGAATTTTACAAATTAGACAAATAGGCAATTAAAATGGCATACTTATTTTTTTCCGCACACGATTACTTAATTTTTTATAAAAAAATCAAATTTCACTATGAACTAAAAGTTTGGTAAAGTGAACCATAGATTTAAAAAAAATAACTTTTATTACAAAAATTAATTTTTTTTGCACAAATAAGTAATTTATGTTACCCTCCAATCAACTGATTATTCAAACTAGAGAAAAATCAGGTCCGGATTTAAAAAATTAGTTCATTTTGGTCTTAGAAAAAATTTCACCCTGTATACGCTTTTTGAAAACTCTAATACGAATTTTACAAATAAGACAAATAGGAAATTAAAATGGCATATTTTTTCCCCACACGATTACTTAATTTTTTATTAAAAAATCAAATTTTTCAAAATCGGAATTTTAACCTAAAAATGAAAAAAAAAATGAACTCACTGTTTAACTCACTACAACTCTGTTCCATTTTAATATTTTTTTTTTCTGAAATTTTTACAGCACATACCTCTTACCATTGTGAAAACTATGAAAATTGTTGTAGACTTTCAGTCTTCTTCTTGTAAAAGTTGCAAACTTGTAAATCGCAAAAATTAGGTGAAAAAATTTAAAATTTATCAATTTGATCACGTCTATGTTAAACTATTGTAGAGTCCAAAAGAAGTGTTATGGGAAGTTTTAGATCTAGACGTGTTATAGAAAAAAAAATGGTAAAACTTTTAATTTTAAGAAAAACGTTGTTTTTGTAAATTAATTTTTGTAAAAAAAGTTAATTTTTTTAAATCTATGCAAAAACTTTGCCAAACTTTTTATGCATAGTCAAATTTGATTTTTTAATAAAAAAAAATAAGTAATCGTGTGGGGGAAAAATAAATATGCCATTTTAATTGCCTATTTGTCTTATTTGTAAAATTCATATTAGAGTTTTCAAAAAACGTATACAAGGTGAAATTTTTTCTAAGACCCAAACAAACTAATTTTTTAAATCCGGGCCTGATTTTTTTCTAGTTTGAATAAATAAGTTGATTGGGTGATAACATAAATTAAATATTTGTTAAAAAAAATTAATTTTGGTAATAAAAGTTAATTTTGTTAAATCTATGGTTCACTTTACCAAACTTTTAATTCATAATCAAATTTGATTTTTTTATAAAAAATTAATCAATCGTGTACGGAAAAAAATAAATATGTTATTTTAATTGCCTATTTGTCTAATTTGTAAAATTCATATTAGAGTTTTCAAAAAGCTTATACAGGGTGAAATTTTTTCTAAGACCCAAACGAACTAATTTTTTTAAAGCCGGACCTGATTTTTTTCTAGTTTGAATAAATCAGTTGATTAGGTGGCAATAGTGTAACGATTGACCAAAATAAGAGACACATCGATCTGACCGTTCAAAAATTATGACGAATACAAATTTCTGTCAAAATGCGAAACTCGCCCTGTATATTATTAAACAATAGGAGCAGACACTTTTTAATGGTCATTTGTTATTCCCCATAGGGGCCTCTATACGAGGTAGGAGTATGTACAGTTCCTCATGACTCACCTAGTATAAGTCAGAAGGGTGACGGGCGAAATTTTTTGGCAGAAATGGTTTAACAATTTAAACAAAAATCAAAACATCACTTTTTTTGCCCACTAAAATGTTTTTAGCATTTTTGGGTCATCTTGAACAAAAAAGATCTACTGTCATTTTATCAAAACTTCAGAGTTTTCAAGCGTTAGTGCGGCAGATTCGGGTAAATATTATAAGAATTGTGCATTTAATGATAGAAGCATATAATTTGGACCACATATTCTACACATATAAACGTTCAAGTTAAGATGGGAGGCCATCTCAGATTTTTGCCTTTTACAAAAATGGCGGGGATTCAAAATGGCGACTATTGACTAATAGCACGATAACTTTTGAACGATACTTCAGATTTCAACCAAATTTGGTATATAGGTTCTTTTTTTGATGTGTAAGATCGAGGTCTTGAACCAGAAGAATCGGTTTACCAGAAGTTGTGTTTTTCCTGGTTTTTATGTAAAAATATGTTGTTTTATTTTCAATTCTTTCACCCTGTATGTATTAATTTTTCAAAAAGTTAATACAGCCATTAAAAAGAGCGTAAAAATATTTTTTAGGAAATATTTTGAACTTTTTAGTTATGTTAATTACCATTTAATAAATGCAAAACGTATCTTCACATGTACCTATGTGCGGCAGATTCGTGCAGATATAAGAATTATTGTGCATTTAATGGTAGAAGCATATAATTTGGACCACATATACTACACATATAGAGGTTCAAATTTAGATACGAGGCCATCTCAGTTTTTGTTCCTTTTACAAAAATGGCGCGCATTCAAAATGGCGACTATACATATGTGACTAATAGCACGATAACTTTTGAACGAGATAACAGATTTCAACCAAATTTGGTATATAGGTTCTTTTTTTGATTAATAATATCGAGGTGTTGAACCGGAAGAATCGTGTGTACCAGAATTTGTGTTTTTACTGTTTTTTTTTTAATGTAAAAATATGTTAAAATCAATGGAAAAATTCCAACAAAAAATATGTTTCTCTTTCAATTCTTTCACCCTGTATATGCTAATTTTTCAAAAAGGTAATACCGGCGTTGAAAAGAGCGTAAAAATATTTTTTAGGAAATATTTTGAACTCTTTAGTTATATTAATTGCCATTTAATAAATGCATAACGTATCTTCACATGTAGGTACCTATGTGCGGCAGATTCGTGCAAATAATAATATAAGAAGTATTGTGCATTTAATGGTAGAAGCATTTAATTTGGACCACACATACTACACATACAAAGATTCAAATTTAGATATGAGGCCATCTCAGATTTAGTCTTTTACAAAAATGGCGGTCATTCAAAATGAATCTGCCGCCCAGAGGTACATGTGAACATACGTTATGCATTTATTAAATGGTTATTAACACAACTGAAAAGTTAAAAATATTTCCTAAAAAATATATTTACACTCTTTTCAATTGTAGTATTACCTTTTTGAAAAATTTATATATACAGGGTGAAAGAATTGAAAAAGAAACAACATATTTTTACATAAAAAAAAACAGTAAAAACACAAATTCTTTTAAACCGATTCTTCCGGTTCAAGACCTCGATATTATTCATAAAAAAAAACAACCTATATACCAAATTTGGTTCAAATCTGACGTCTCGTTCAAAAGTTATCGTGCTATTAGTCACATATGTATAGTCGCCATTTTGAATGCCAGCCATTTTTGTAAAAGGAACAAAAACTGAGATGGCCTCGTATCTAAATTTGAACCTTTATATGTGTAGTATATTAGGTCCAAATTATATGCTTCTACCATTAAATGCACAATAATTCTTATATTATTTGCACGAATCTGCCGCATATGTGAAGATACGTTTTGCATTTATTAAATGGTAATTAACATAACTAAAAAGTTCAAAATATTTCCTAAAAAATATTTTTACGCTCTTTTTAATGGCTGTATTAACTTTTTGAAAAATTAATACATACAGGGTGAACGAATTGAAAAAAAGCTTATTTTTACATAAAAACCAGGAAAAACGCAACTTCTGGTAAACCGATTCTTCTGGTTCAAGACCTCGATCTTACACATAAAAAAAAGAACCTATATACCAAATGTGGTTGAAATCTGAAGTCTCGTTCAAAAGTTATCGTGCTATTAGTCACATATGTTTAGTCGCCATTTTGAATCCCCGCCATTTTTGTAAAAGGCAAAATCTGAGATGGCCTCCCATCTAAATTTGAACGTTTGTATGTGTAGCGCTGCCGATATTCGACAACAACAGGTATTTGACCCTGATGTCGAGAAAATAATAAAAGGGCTTGAAGACCCTAATGAGACTTCTGTCGAATACAAAAAGTGGGTGGAGAGAGGATATGTGATGTCATATGGACTTTTGTACCGCTACACCCCAGACATTGATGGAGACGAGCCACAACTTGTAATAGCTAGTGCTCGTATTCCACAAATTTTACAACAATACCATGATGCTGATACAGCTGGTCATTGTGGTGTCGAACGCACATATCAGCGCATCGCTAAGAGATATTTTTGGCCTGGTATGCGCAGAACAATAGCTGGTTACTTACGTAACTGTGTAGACTGCCAGAAGTTTAAGCCTACCAACTTGAAACCTGCAGGTCTACTAAAGACTCCTATATAGTCTCAACGCTTCGATGGGTAGAACTTTTTCCGCTAAAAACAGCAACCGCTGCCGCGTGTGCCAAGTGTTTGATCGACGAGGTCATACTGAGGTACAGATTGCCTCGACGGGTAATAAGTGACAATGGCGTACAATTTGCCGGATTCGTAATGCAAACGGTCGCAGAATGTTTCGGTTTCAATCAATCGCTGATCCCTGTGTACCACCCTGCGTCAAATCCTGTTGAGCGTAAAAACCGCGACATGAAAACCCAACTAGCTATCTTATCTAAAGATGATCATACGGTTTGGTCAGATAAACTCTCCGCCGTACGTTTCGCAATGAACTCTGCCAAGTGTGAATCCACCGGTTTTTCGCCGGCCTATCTAACATTCGACGCGAGTTACGCACCCCGGATGATGCCAATAGAGACTTTCCTGCGATAGTGCAGACTGAAAACTTTGTGCCGCAAATCACTCCGTATTTGCTTACCCTTAGTGATACGTTACACGCCGCGCGCGAAATGCACGAACTAACCCAGGACCGCAGAAACTCTTACCAGAACTCTCATCATCGTGATGTCGCTTTTAATGTGGGTGATCAAGTTCTCGCAGACACTCACGTTCTAAGTAACTCAAGCAAGATGCAGACATCTAAATTTGTGTCGCGTCACGATGGACAGATCTACCTGTCGGAAAGTACCATGTATCTGCTCTGACACCCTATCGTGCAGATCCTGAAGAAGCCCCTCAAGAGCCCATTAGGCCCATCCGTAGAAGAGGACGCCCTAAGAAGAATACCACCACCAGATATATTCTTGCCCCACATTCGAGACGATTATGTGGTGCAAAGGGGAGACTATAACAGCCACCTGTATATTGGCTAAAAATCTCCCGGACTATGTTGTTATACCAGTATTATACAAGTAAGCAACCGCCGATATTCCTTCCCGCTCATCAGCAGTTGAAATCAGGTCACCGTCTGAGATGGATCTCGCGCGTGATTATTGAACATTCTAACTTATGTGTTGTCTAATTCACGTTGTTAGTTTTATTTCAATATAATCTAAAGCACTAAGTGTCTTCGTAATTCCGTGTACCTACCCCCAACCCCTTATAAGTGTATAATTCTTCCATTTTCTTTGTCAGAATTCGGATTTGCTATTTTCACTTTAAAAAATTCGGCAGCAGGACCCGATATGATCCCCTCAATTTTCCTTAAAAATCTACATCCAAGTACACAATCGAAACTACTTGAGCTATATAACATTATATGGACAAGCCACGAATTTCCTTCTCTTTGGCCACATTCACTTGTTATTCCAATCAAGAAATCTGATTCACTGTATATCACAGTAAACTCTTTCAGACCAATCTCTTTGACATGCACACTGTGCAAACTCTTAGAAAAGATGCTTAATTTTTTATCTGGTATCTTGAGAAGCAATGTTTTTTGACAAAGCCCAATCAGGATTTAGGAAAAATCGCTGTACATTAGACAACCTAATTATCTTACAAAATGAAATTGCACATGCCTTCGCCAGCAACAGAGATCTAATTGCTGTATCTCTCGACATAGAGAGTGCATTTGATACAGTTCAGAAATCCGTAGTTCTAGAAACACTTCAAAAAATGAAAATATATGGTAATGTATATTACTTTCTCGAGAACTTTTTGTCCAATAAAACCTTCAGAGTCTCTACCAACGGAAAATTCTCGGCAATACATTTTACTGAAAATGGTATACCACAAGGATCGGTTATAAGCACTACCTATTCTTGATGAGTATAAATAATATTGGCACACTGATTCGACCCCCAGTCAAATATACAATATACGCAGACGATCTAGTAATTTTCACTCAGGGCAAAACCACATCATCAACTTGCGCCTTAATTCAAACTGCTTTAAATGATATCCACAGTTGGTCAAAAGGAACAAGATTTAAATGGTCATCAAAAAAAACTAAAATAGTTCATTTTAGTAAAAAACATAATCCCAACTTAATTAATTTAACCTTAAATGGAACCCCATTACAAGTAGTACATCAACAAAAATTTTTAGGGTGTAATCTTTGATAAAAAGTTATCTTGGAGATATCATATTCAAGAATTAAAAGGTACCTGTCTTAAAAGAATAAATATCTTAAAATCACTAGCGCATCACCAGTGGGGAACAGATGAAGATGTGTTGCTGAGAATTTACCAATATTTAATTCGTTCAAAAATGGACTATGAAAGTATATTATACATGTCAGCTCCCAATTCACAACTAAATTGCCTCAATATCATCCAAAACACCGCTCTTTGAATATGTCTTGGTGCGTTTAGATCTAATCCCATTGAAAGTATTCAAGTCGAAGTTAACGAACCACCTACTCATATTCGCCGTCAGCGACTTCTTTTGTCATACTTTGTCAAAGCATCAGCTAATCCAAATAATCCAGTCAACGGGTTAATCAACTCTACCAAACCAACAATAGTAAACAAACCCAGAACAGTAAAATCAGCTTTTCAAATTCTTAAAGAACTAGTAGGTAATATAGACTTACGAACTACTACTCCAATCTCATATTCTCTATAAACACCAGTCTATCAACACATTATAACAAAAAAGAAACCCCTAGTTCCACCTTAAAGTCATCCTTTCTCGAACTCATTCACACCAAACAGTATGACTCAATCATCTGCACAGATGCTTCTAAACTCGAAGATCAAGTTGGTTCGTCTGTGACTACCACCAACGAAGTTATAGCTACCTACCGTCTTCCATATTACTGTAGCATCTTCACAGTCGAACTATATGCTGTCATGAAAGCACTTGGTTGTCCAACCAACAAAAGCAAAAACCTTGCAATCTGCACTGATTCGTTATCCTCCATACAAGGTGATACAGTAGCGATCAACAGTAGCCAAAACGCGTTCCAAGATTGCGGCTATAATTTTGAATATTTTTTCGAGATATTTGGCACACGTATTCGTAATATAATAAAGAATGACGGTACAGAGCCCAATTTGAAAAATATATTAATATGTGGAAATTACTCTGTAATTAAATACAATATTAAAAAAACGAGCCTGTACCGCCATTAAGAAGAACAAAAAAATACACTTTCTTCAAATAAACTTTTTTTCCGATGCCTAGATTTTGTGTCATTTTGGAACTACTAATGAAATAAAAAATTTTAGTAGTTCCAAAATGACACAAAATCTAGGCATCGGATAAAAAAGTTTATTTGAAGAAAGTGTATTTTTTTGTCTTTCTTAATGGCGGTACAGGCTCCTTTTTCAATATTTTGTTTAGTTATAGAGTAATGTCCACATACTAACATTTCTGAAATTGGGCTCTGTACCGCCATTCTTTATGCTATTTTTAGATTACATCTAGCTGGTATTTCTTCAATTTTAGGTGCAATTAATTTACGAATACGTCTGCCAAATATCTCGAAAAAATATTCAAAATTGCAGCCGCAATCTTGGAACGCGTTTTCGCTGCCTGTTGATCGCTACTGTTTCCTCTTCCATCAAGGACTTTTACTCCCAAAACCCACTAATTTAAAATATCCGCAATGCATGCCACCTATTATTAGATAAGAACGTATAGGTTAGCATTATTTGGACTCCATCGTATACGTGGGTATTACAGGAAACGAAAACGCCGATCAAGCGGCCAAAGAGGCATCCCGTTCTGACATTCCAATGGAGAGTATACGACTTCGTGTAGATTTACAACATACAGTAAACCAAATGTGCTTGAGAGTCTGGCAAAACCTCTGGAATAGAACAAACTCAAAACTCCATAATATTCAACCCAAAATACCTGCCTTATAAATACCAGCACTTTGTAGAAGAGACAAAGTTGTCATGAGAAGACTAAGAATTGGACATTGCCGTCTTACACATGGTTACCTGATGAGCCAGGGAAATCCTCCTTGGTGTCATACCTGCAACACTCGTGTCACCGTCAAACACATACTAGTTGAGTGCCAGCTATACACGAACACCCGAAGACAACATGAACTGGATGAAGACCAAACCGCCACTCTTAGTGATAATAGTAACTTTAATAATGTGATAATGTTTCTTAAACACTCTCAGTTATAAATACTAAGCCATATAAATGTTGTTTTTTATCATTTTGCTGATATTGTAATTTCTTAATTTAAATCCTTAATTTTCTTAATTCTTGTAATTTAAACATATTGTAAACCTTACTTTTGTAACCGTGTCAATGGCCTGCGTTGCTGAGACACGTTAATTTAAATTAAAAAAAATAAATAAATTCTTTTAATGTGAATTTATAATAAAATAATATTTGTCTGCTTGTTAAAAACATTTTTTTTAGCTCTAGGATGCAAGACATGAGTCTAAGAAACTCAAGCGTACATTTACATCTTCGTAAAATGTGATCAAAGCTATTTCGATCAGTAGCCCAGTCGGGATAGCATTTAACCTTGAATGGGATGAATTTGAACCTGTACAAAAATCAAGAGAATTACATTTTGTACAATTTTGATCTCTTTAATTTTTTTTATAAAATCAATATTTAAGGTAGTACGTATGCGGTAAAGGCACGAGCGTATGACCTGATTAATTTTACAGCAATTGTTTTTTTTAATATCTCCGCCGTTTTCAACTGTTCGACAAAAAGTGTAAGGACTGAAATTGTTGCAATTGCGATTTACTACAATTTTTCGAGAGACCAGTGGCGGGTCTTCGAAGGGAGGGGGAATGGGAAAATTCCCCCCGACAGGGTCCATAATAATTTTAAAAAATTGTTGAAATATTAAAATGTGTTAGCTAACATGAAACTTAATGATCGACAGACAAATTCAACCAATAAAACTCGCTAGTTAATAAAATTAAGTGAACTTAATGCATATAAATTATTATTTATGTCTTATGTACTTTTTTTTTAATTGCCCTTTTGCCAGATTCCAGCAAGAGCCTAAGAAGGTATCCATTGAAATCTGGCAGGCAGCGGTGGAAAAAAAATCTTTTTTTGACATCTAATGTCACGGAGCAAGACACCCTGGCATCCTCTGGCCGAGTATGACACTAGGCCAGAAGACACCAGGGTAGTGCCGGATTAACCGTATTCCGGCTAAAACCTTAACCACCGCTCCAAAGTAGTGGTAAAATAAACCAAAATCCATACACCGTCCTTGGTTTAATTTCCTCTTCTGTCCTCGTGTTCCTTCTTCTTCATCATCCTCGACATCAGACAGTGCACCTCTCTCCATTCTCTCTCTCCTCTTAACATCACATTTACTACATTTCTTTCATCCAGCCTGAAACCCATCCGCCTCTCGAAGTCTCCCCTCTCATTTGCCCACCTCTGACAGTTAAAGAGGTGGGCGGGAGGTCCGGCACCCCACAAACAGCACAGTTCGCCGATTTACCTATCCTATTTGTGTAGGTGCCAAAGCTACCATGCCCGGTTAGAAACTGCGTCAGGAAGAAGTCCAGTTTCCTGAACTTACATTCCCACCACGGCCTCAGATCGGGAATAAGCTTCGTCCACCTTGCCTTTCCGCTATCACTCGTCCATTCTCTCTGCCACTCCTCTATGGTTCTCTCTCGATCTTCCTCATCTATATTTCCATCCATCCTCCTCGCATACACTCTAGCTCGCTCTTTACACAATAAGACGATCGGTATCACTGCTCCAATAACATAAAGAGCCTCGTT
This sequence comes from Diabrotica virgifera virgifera, assembly GCF_917563875.1. NCBI lineage: Eukaryota > Metazoa > Arthropoda > Insecta > Coleoptera > Chrysomelidae > Diabrotica > Diabrotica virgifera. The sequence continues at coordinate 181,072,587 of NC_065443.1, read as the reverse complement.
TGAGGCCGTCCTATAGGCACTAGATACCCTGAGGAGCATTCGCCTTTGCGAAGTCTCCAACAGCTTGGCGTACTTCGCTGTATTCAACACGCTGCACCACAGCAGCGTATGTCACTACCGACTGGAAAACTCCATCTAAAACCCTTCTTTTGGTACTACCTAGGCCTTCAATGTTCGGCATTAGCCGTACCAATACCTCCAGACTTCGGTTTGCCTTCTCCACCGTCTTTTGGACATGTACTCCGAATCTCAGTCCTTCCGACAGCCAGACTCCGAGGTACTTAACCGGTACAACCTCCACCCCTTCCACTATAAAGCGAAGAGATAATTTGTCTCGGCTCCCTTTGAGAACTACCGCCTCAGTTTTCTGAGGTGCTAGTTGTAGATCGTTCTCTCTGATCCACCTACTAATACGACGCAGGGCTGTGTTAGCCGCATTAACCATGTCCGTTTTCTGGCTCGCCTTCGCAACCAGTGCGAGATCATCGGCATAAGCTACAAGAGTGCAACTCCTCGGTATCTGTAACCTCAGCACCCCGTCGTACCGGACATTCCAGAGGGTGGGACCCAGTACCGAACCCTGCGGAACACGGTTCCGTTATGAACCTGTCAGTAAAATACCTGTCAACCACGTTGACCAGGTACTCACTGACACCCAAATCTCTCAGCCTGGACATGATTTTTCCCATGATGCCGTATTAAAGGCATTCTTGACATCTAGCAAGATGCGAACCACCCATTTCTTTGTATCCTGCGTGACTAAGCAGGTCACTTCTGATACCGCATCTATGGTGGACTTTTTGGTCCTAAAACCATACTTCTTCTTCTTCAGGTGCCATCTCCGCTACGGAGGTTGGCAATCATCATAGCTATTTTAATTTTTGAGGCAGTAGCTCTAAATAGTTGTTTCGAGCTGCATCCAAACCACTCTCTCAGGTTCTTCAACCATGAAATTCGTCTTCTTCCGATGCTTCTTCTGCCATCTATCTTTCCCTGCATTATGAGTCGTAGGATGCCATACTTCTCGCCCCGCATCACATGTCCGAGATACTGTAGCTTCTTTTCTTTAATTGTAAGTTCAACTTCCTTTTCTTTACCTATTCTTCTCAGTACTTCATTGTTTGTAACTCTATCTACCCAGGAAACCCTCATAATTTTTCTATAGGTCCACATTTCAAAGGCGTTAAGTCGTCTCATTGTCTCTACATTTAACGTCCATGATTCCACTCCATAGTATAGAACACTGTAGACGTAACATTTTGTTAGGCGTACTTTAAGAGCTAATGTTAAATCTTTGCTACATAGGACCTTTTTCATTTTTATAAAATTAGAACGTGCTTTTTCGATTCTGACTTTTATTTCTGCAGTGTAGTCGTTATTTTCTGTTATAAGTGTTCCTAGGTAAGTGTACTTTTTTACTCTTTCGATCTGCTGGCCCTCTACTATCAAGATTTCGTTAGTATTATGGTTGTTTTTACTAATTTTCATAAACTTCGTCTTTTTGATATTGAGAGAGAGTCCGTACTCCCTACTACACCTTACTATTTTACTCATGAGTCTTTGCAGGTGTTGTAAACTATCGGCTATTATTACTGTATCATCTGCATATCTGATGTTGTTAACTAAGACTCCATTTACTCTTATGCCGACTGTTTCATCTTCCAGGAGTTTCTCGCATTACCTCTTCAGAATAAGCGTTAAATAATAGAGGTGATAGTATGCAGCCTTGCCTGACTCCTCTCTTTATTTCCATTTCTTCAGATGTTTCTTTTTCAATTCTTACTATTGCTCGCTGATTGTAATAGAGGTGTGTTATTAGTCTTAAATCTCTTTCATCTAGATTTTTATTTTTTAGGATTTCCATGAGTTGATCATGTTTTACTTTATCAAACGCCTTATTGTAGTCTATAAAACAGACGTAAAGAGGATGGTTAACATCCAAACATCTCTGTGTCAGCACGTTGAAGGAGAATAATGCCTCTCTGGTACCCATGCCATTGCGGAACCCATATTGGGTGTCACTAATATCCAGCTCCAGTTTAGAGTGTATTCTGGCGTGGATAATTTTCAATAGAATTTTCAAGGTATGTGACATTAAGCTTATGGTTCGGTAGTCACTGCATTCTTTTGCATTCACCTTCTTTGGCAAACACACAAAGGCTGATGTCAACATTTCTCTAGGGATGATTCCTGTAGTATAGATAGCGTTGAACAGTTCTACTATTATGTCCAGGTTTTTCTCGTTGACCAACTTTATCAGCTCGCTAGGCAATTCATCTGGACCAGCAGATTTATTGGTTTTCATAGAGTTTATTGCCTGACTAACCTCTGCTTTGGTTATCTCTGGGCCTACATCTCCCGTTTGGCTATCTACGGATGTACTAGCTTCTCTCTGGTCATGAAATAGTTCCTCGATATACTCTTTCCATCGTCGTAGTTTTCGTTTTGTCTCCATTATAATATTTCAATTTTTGTCGAGCAATATATTTGAGGTTCTTCTATTTCCTATTCCGGCTAGTTCTTTGACTTTTTTATGTAGGTTGAAGTTGTCATATGTGTTTTGCAGTTCTTCTATTTCTTTACATTTTTCAGAGAAGTAGGTTTCTTTAGCCTCCCTAATTTTTCTTCTTATTTGGTTTTGAAGCTGTTTATAGCGGGTTTTATTAATGGTTTTGTTTTTTCTTCTTTCATTCATCAACTCTAGAATTTCCTCCGTCATCCATTCTTCTTTCTTACATTTGGTTGTAGTAAGTACTTTCTTACTGACGATCGCTTAATGCATGCTTTTCTTCCAGCTCTCGCTCAAGGCGACCTTTTACAAGCTGTTCGTATAATTTAGCTACCGAGATAAGAAGGCAAATTGGCCGAAAACGCACCTCTTCCTCATCCCTTCTACCTTTCGAGATAAGGACAACCTTAGCATCTTTCAACCGAGTTGGAAACTGCTGTTGTTCGAGCAGTTCGTTTAGTAGCCTGCGGGTATCTTTGTGCGGCGAGCCTTACCGTTTCCGGCATGACTCCGTCTATGCCAGGTGCCTTTCGGATCTTTATCCGTCCAACGGCCTCGCGGAGTTCCAACTCAGTAAAGGATTCCGCATCTACGAAATCGGTAACCCTTTCACGTCTATCCTCCACCTGAGGAAAGAGCTCCCGTATTAAACGGAGTTTCTCTTCCTCGGGCAGGGGGTAGAGGTCTTTTCCCCCTCAGTTCGCTACACACAATCTTGAAACCCTGGCCACAAATATCTCTTTCGAGGTCCTGAAGCAGGTTACTCCACCTTTCTCTTTTCGATCGTATAATCTCATTTCTGTACTCATTCTGCACTCGCTTTAATTCATTCATTCTCTCTTCCAAATCTGCTGCTTGCACTCTTCTTAACCTCTTGCACTCCCTTCTTACTCTCATACAATTTGTCCTCAGATATTCAAGCCGGTCATTCCACCAGTATGGTTGTTTCCTTTCATACCTCCCATTTGACCTCACACAAACCAACTCTTGTACCGCACTCGGCCCATCGATCAATTCACTCACATCCTCGCATCCCGGACCAATCAAGCCAAAAGCATCCACAAAAACCTCCTCATTTAAACATCTCTTTAGATCGATATCTCCATCTTTTTGTTTTTTCCGTTTGCTCGATAGTTCGAAACTTACATTACATACTTATGTAAGCTGAGCGATTCTCCTTCCAGAACAGTCCAGCACACGACCCTGTTACGAAGTGGCGTTGAAACCAGCGAGATATCTAGAAAAGATTCACTGTTACCTCTCACGAACGTGGGTGCCTTACCGTCATTTAGCATGGTAAGTCCCACGGCGTGAATCCATTCTGTTAGGTATTTCCCTCTCCGATCTTGCACTCGTGAATTCCATGGACGATCCTTTGCATTCGGGTTACCGGCTATGACGACCGGTACGCTCTCCGCCCTAGCCTCTTGCATAATCGAGTCAATGTACTGTTTATATACTCCAAACGGGACGTTAGGTGAAACATAGCAATTGTACACCACCAGGTCTCCAATGTATACCTTAACATAGCCAATCTTAACAGAGTGTTTGGTGATGCTCACTCCTCGGTTCACCACGTATACGGCCACGTCAGATCTCCTATCTTTAATGATTCCCTGTCGAGAGACCAAATTTACATTGGGCTCCCGAAATAGAATCATGTCATAACCTTCCCTTCGTGCGAGTGCTTCGGCAACGTCGTGAGCGGCCCTCGCCCTTCCCACATTTATTTTAAGAAACTTCGTATTAGATGGTTCTTATCTCTCTAACTTCTTTACCCGTACGATGTCTGATTCCTGCTCCTAGGTGCTTTCACCCACTCTTTCCTCGTCCCTTCTGGTAAGGTCTTTCTTGAGGCCCCGCTTTTCTATGATCAGTTTTTTATACTCTGGGCACTGTAAGCTGTCGGCTCTATGACCGGATTCTTTACAGGTGAGGCAAAAAATTTCCTTACTACTACAATCTCGTGCCTGGTGCCCCCCCTTCCCACATCTGTAGCATGAGTCCGCTTTGTTTTCTCCCTTGCAGTCGGATTTATTGTGCCCGAACTGCAAGCATCTAAAGCACCGCTGTACATGCAGTCTCTCTCGTATCTTGCCCGAGTTCCAGCCAATGGGTATATGTTCCCTTTCCAGTGTCTTCTTGGCTGCGATGCGCGTCAGTCCGATTGTGACGTTTGTGTTCCCGTCTCTATTTTCCCTTATAGAGACGAGTTTGACGTCGTTGGGCCCCCTACTGCCGGTATACCTCCGGACTTGTCTCAGGATTTCTTCCTTTGTGACATCTCCGTCTATGTCAAATATGTCCACCTGGACCTGATAGCCTCGGACGCATTCTACTGTGTTTCCCTCCGTACGTGCCGCAATAGTCTTCTTCAGGCGCTCAGCATGTGCTTTCTCTGCCACTTTGAGGATGAGGTCCCCGCCCCTGGTCTTCTTAGTGCTTTTAAGGATAATCCCCTCCTTTCTCGTATCTACGCTACCCTTGATTTCCTAGAGCAACTCGGCATAAGATTTTCCACCTCCCTTCACGATCACCTTCTGCGTCCCCACCCTCATTTCCTCACGTTCATACTCCTCCGGCGCGAGATGGAGGTCCATACCCCTAAAGGTGATTTCCAGGAGCTTCCTAAGATTTCTACCTCTGTAGCCCCCCACTACTTTTAGGGACGCCTCACTGGTCTCCAGTACTTCCATGTCTTCCCTCAATTTAGATAGAATTGCCAGTAGTTTTTTGTCCCCGTCCATTCTTGTCATCCCTTTCTCTAAGGGGACCATGAAAACAGTCATGACGGTTTTCCCGGTTCTCTTCCTCCTGACCTTTCCGTGTAATCGTAGTCATTGCATTGAGTTGGAGGTACTCCACCTCTCCTGCTCTGTATGTATCTCCTACACATACTCCCAGTTCCGGTTTTTCTCTTATCATGTCTTACATGTCTTATGTACTTAGTTTGGTTGGTGTTTCGTTGGAAGTTTCAAAAATTGTATAAAATATAATTCTCTTTATTTTTGTTTATCTAAAATTATGTCATAAAGTTAATAATAAATGAGACAATTCAATAATTATGCTTCCCCCCCCCCTCTTCCACTATTTCCCCCCTTAACTCGGAGAATATTGATCGCATAAAAAAATTGCGGAAAAGAAATTGTATGAAATTGCGTTTCCAATAATTTTAGTTCCTACCGTTTTTGTCGAAAAGTTGAAAATGGCGGAGATATTAAGCAATAACGGATCTCCTTTAAAATCAATATGGCGGCTAATGCAACTGCGGAATTCAATCGAGATTTTAAATTTACACGACTATTGATCTCCCCTAAAGGATAGAATTATAAAATTTGGGGCAGCTCGGAAACAAGATTCAATTCGGTAATTATGCTCCCCAATATGGTGGAACGAAAAATTCGAAGTCATTATTTTTTATGGGGCTAGTGCGAAAAAGTTGTGTTTTGATGTATAATAAAACTGTAAGAAATCTTTTTTGTATTGGACCCTATCTTCATGTTCCATATTAAATTTTAATTTTTGGGAATAACAAAATAAAATAAAATTTTAAAAACTTATTTTTTATCAATTCTTTGAATCTAAATAATTGTTTTATGATACAATATACATTTTAAGATTGGTAGTCTGATTTTGTGTTAAAAAATGGCATAATATTTCTAGACTGCAACCTTGAACGAATAAAGCCATCCCTTGATTCTGGTCCACAAACAGCAGCTGATGCTTCAGTTACTAACTTAACAGTTCTTTACACGGATTTTGTATGACAAGGGCAGTTGAAGACCTCTATGTTGTTGTAATTCCCAGAATCAACCATATCCCTTACATTGTCATTGGAAATATGTTTTAGCAAAGGAGGAGTCGTAACTTTGAATCCAGAAATAGAAATTAAGTCATTATAATCTGCAGCACTAAAATTTAATGTTGGTATTTTGAATCTCTGGATCTTTTTTTCTTTCTGACTTTCTGTAGCTTTCGGCACTCTGCGTAGTCCTAGCTCCCGTATATGGTTTCGTTCATCTTTCATCATACCGAGTAATACATTTTCGAGATGGCAAAATAAGCATTCCTTTGGATAACGGCGTCGACAATTTTTCTTTGGTCAACTGGTAGAAATCGTGGATAATGGATCATTCGCCATAAATGTTTTGAACCATCAGAACAGCTAGGATACAGTTTTATATAAAAAAAAACAAACTGGTGCATACAGTTTTTGGATGTAACTTACTAACATGATTAATTGGGGGCTGGAACATTCAGTTCCAACATACAACCGAAGCCACCGATTATCAACTGTCAGCCACCTTGCGTGTGATATGTTCCCAGGTTTTTTAAGGCTCAAATCATTAGGACATTTTCCCGCAGCAACTGCTTTACTGATTTGATACAAGTACTTCTGATCGCTACTAAAGTCTGTTTTTTTCTAATAATATTGCTAGGTTGTTTTCTATTGAGACAAAATCGACAACACTCTTCTCTTCACAGCATTCCAGAAGTTTACCTATTGGCCCTGAAAAACCAAGTGGTCCACTGGTGCGTCCATCTAACTATTAAATTAAATGACGTAGAGGTAGCTCATTGCAATGAAATAAGCATACTAGCTATTGAAGTGAAGTGCCGCAGTATTTGTGACGCAGATGGTTGGACTGTAACTGTTGACAAAGGAGCAATGAATTCTTCTTCATGATCATCTGCATCAGAAGAATTTGAGTCAGACAAGCTGCTACTTATGAAAGGATTAAAGCGATGGTTAAGAGCGCAGATATAGTATGTCCAAATATCTTAATTGTTGAGGAGAACGTTTTGAAGTTTTCGCGTTACTTTTTGTTTGATACTGCTGATATACCAATATATCAAAATGTTTGGGTAATAAGTTCGGGTATCATTATTAGCTTAATGTACATATTTTTTAAAACATTATGTATTATTGGGTTAAAAAATATTTTTTTTGAAAATGTGTATGGACATACAACATAAGGTATGTTACTGCATGTCCGGACAAACAGTATTTACAGCCATGATAAGTTTGATCGCGTGAGCACTAATATTGTATGTCCCAAAACATACTAATGTTTGTGCACTTCCAAACGGACATAAAATATCTGTGCAAGTCGGTTTTTAGTACAAATGGGAAATACAATATTTTGGCAAGGCCGTTTAACCCATTTACAATAATTCTGGACTTACAATAATTATGCAGAACATTCATATGACCCTACTGAATATTTTTATAATGTTATCTTAAAATCAGCAAAAAGTGGACATACTATATCTGTGCTCTTAACCATCGAAAGGAACCCATTTACAATAATTCTGGACTTACAATAATTATGCAGAACATTCATATGACCCTACTGAATATTTTTATAATGTTATCTTAAAATCAGCAAAAAGTGGACATACTATATCTGTGGTCTTAACCATCGAAAGGAATCAATGGTACACGCTTTAAGAACAATTTCGTCAGTATTATATTTTTGAGAACTTGCCTTTGCCTTCATGGTTCTTTTCATTTTCTTCCTTATTGCTGCAATAACCACTGGTCCAATTGCCATTTTTCGATAGGATCGTTGATCTTTAAGAAAAACTCGCTCTTTTTGTAGTACTTTCTTGATTTTATTACAAGTACACACATACAGTTCCAGTCATGTTGCACTTGCAAGCAGCGATATTCAATAACTTTTTACACTTCTTTCGAAACTGGCAAATGTTTTCTGTTTATGAATCAGATGCTTGCTCACTTTTTGTGTACCTATCGCTTAAGATTTTGATACTCTGTAAAAATATTTTTAATCATATCTTGAATGAACTTATGCGATAATGTTGGAATAGAAGCTTTTTTTCATACTTGTTCTACTTTCGTTGCAACGGCATTCTAGACGTCGCGTCGGCGATAGATGGATCTTTACTTTTATTTGTCAACTTAAATTCATTACGAATAAAAGGAAAGCACTTTAGAATGTCACACTTAGTTGGTAAAACACGATCATTGAAATTTTATCTCAGAGCCATATTGATTTTTTCGACAAAAATAATTTTTTTGTTTTTTCATTTTTCAAATCCAGTATGGAACCTCAAGATATTTTTTTATTTCAAAATGCTCTCTCACCAATTGTTTTCATCACCTGACACAACTTTTAAACGATAGCCACAAGAAGTTTTCTTTTCTTTTATTTTTTGACCTTTTTCGTTTCACCCTACTCCCCAACCACTTTTTACTATTTTCCCACTTAACTCGGAAAATATCAACCGCATGAAAAAAATTGTTATACTGAATTCGCTCTATCGAGATTCACTTTGACACTGACGTTAGTAATTTCTTTTTTGAAAAGTTCAGTTGTCAGAAGTGACTGGAAATTACTACAAAACCAACGCATCTGCTTATATCCAATATTATTAATAGTAAACAGACATAAAAATAACATAAACCTTACGCCAATCAATAATTATTTATTTACACAATTATAATATATTGATAACAAATGAGAAAATTATTTATTGTACAAAATAAAAATATTTTGTAGAAATAAACTTCACAAAATTGTATGAGATTAGTAGACACTCCCTCTATTTCTAATAATTCTTCTTTTTTTAATGAAAGATTAAGTTGATTTGAATTGATTTTAGCAGTTATTAGTGTGAGGTAGGAATTTTTGTGTTGTATGTTTCCTATTCCGAATGTGTCAAAAAAAATCTCGCGACAGCGAATGTAGTTTAAAAAGAAATTGTAGGAAATCATATTTGGAACAATTTTAGTTGAAAATGGCGTAGATATTGAACAAAAACAATTGTTACAAAATCAATCGGGTCTTACGCTCGCGCGATTATCGCATACGTACTACCTTAAATATTAACTTTAGCAAAAAAAAATGAAAGAGATTAAAATTGTGTAGAATTTAATTCTCTCTATTTTTGTACAGGAACATTTTGTCGTAGAGCTAATAATAAACCAGATAATTCAATAATTATGCGCTACTGTCACTATTTTCCGCCATAACTCGGAACACATCGACGGGACGAAAAAATTGTAGAAATAGAAATGATGGAAAATCACATTTTCAACAATTTTGGTTGTTATACTTTTTATCAAAAAGTTGAAAATGGCGGAGATATTGAGCAAAAACCGTTCTCGTTTAAAATCAAGATGGCGGCTAACGCAACGGTGGAATTCAGTCGAGATTTTAAATTTACACTACTATTGACCCCTCCTAAAGATTCTTCTTCATGTGCCGTGCTCGATTATCGAACGTTGGCTATCAAATTGGCTATAGCAATTTTGTTAACGGCAGCTCGGAAAAGGGATGCAGAGGATATGTTATACCATTCTCTCAGGTTTTTAAGCCATGACGTTCTTCTTCGACCTGGCTGTCTTCTTTCGTCTACCTTGCCTTGTATTATTAAATGGAGTATATTATATCTCTCTGGGTGTCGCATAACATGGCCAAAATATTCAAGTTTTCGATTTTTAACTGTTCTGACGACTTCCGGGACTTTTCCCATTCGGTGCAAAACAACTTCGTTACGAACTCTATCCACCCAACTTATTCGTAGGATTCTTCGGTATACCCAGATTTCAAAGGCTTCCAATTTCTTGAGAAGAGTATCTGTTAAAGTCCAACCTTCGACACCGTACAAAAGAGTAGAGAACACATAACATCTCACTAATCTAATTTTAAGATTCAAAGTAAGGTTGTTTCCACATAAAAGTTTCTTTATCTTAAAGAATGCAGCTCTGACCTTCTCTATACGTATTCTAATTTCTTTGCTCATGTCCCAGTTCTCATTTAGATTACAACCAAGGTAGGTGATACTGTTAGTTATCTCTATTTGTTCACCATAAGTTGTTACTACTTCCGGTTGTATTGGCGTCTTACTGACAACCATCACCTTGGTCTTTGCGGTGTTTAGCTTGAGTCCATATTCATCACACGTTGTGGTAATCCTATTAATCAGATGTTGAAGTTCTTCATAATTGCTCGCAATTAACATCGTGTCATCCGCGTATCTCAAATTATTAATATTAACGCCATTCATTTTGATACCACATTGAGCATTATCCACTGCTTTATTGAAAACAAACTCAGAATAGATGTTAAATATTAGTGGGGACAAAATGCAGCCCTGCCTTACTCCTCTTCGTATTTGAAGTTCTTCAGACGTGTCCCGGCCAATCATGATGTTTGCACGTTGATGCCAGTAAAGATTTTTGATAATGTGTAGGTCTTTATCATCAATACCCACTTTCTGAAGAATAGCAATCATTTCAGTATGTTTTACTCGATCAAAGGCCTTCTCAAAGTCAATGAAACATCTCCGACATCTCTGCATCTCTGTACCATAACCTGAATACTAAATAGTGCTTCTCAGGTCCCAAGGTTATAGCGGAATCCAAACTGTGTATCACCAAGCTGTTCTTCTATTTTTTTAGTACATCCTAGAGTGCAAAATTCGTAGAAATATCTTTAAAACATGACTTATCAAGCTAATGGTTCGGTAGTCACTACATCTTTTCGCGTTTGCTTTTTTAGGTATCGTCACAAAAGTCGACAGCAGCCAATCCATTGGTATATAGCCAGTTTGATAAACTTTATTAAAAAGATGAAGGAGAGATCTTTTACATGAACTTTCGAATAGCTTTATTATTTCACTCGGTATTTCGTCTAGTCCCGTCGCTTTTCTGGTCTTTGCTAATCTTATTGCTTGTTCAATTTCGTCTATAGTTATATCAGGTCCCGTAACTACTTCGTTAATTTCAAGCTCGGGCCTTTCATCATTAAACAGTTCCTCAGTGTAGCCTTTCCAGCTGTCTATTTTATCCAAATCAGTGATAATCAGTTTTCTGTCTCTATCAACGATGTTATTTGCATGTTTTTTGTCCTGACCGGTGAGTTCTTTTATTTTTTTATACATATTAAATGAATCATGTTTTCTCTGCAACTCTTCAATTTCTTAACATTTGTTTTCAAAGTATGTTTCTTTTGCCGCTCGTATTTTATAGGCTATTGATTATATTCAAAATAAGATAGCTAAAAGGAACTACAACGTTAACGGGGTTTTATTATTTCATATGGTCAATGGACATCTATTTATGAAAAAACCGCGGAGTGCTACCATTTAAAGGGGTGCGTTTTTGAGAAATGGGTGAATTAGTCCCTGGGCACAGGTTACATTAGGGTGAGTTCTATGCACTTTTGGTATAAACATACCTACATAAAAATTGTTCCTGGTTAAATTTCCTATCTAAATATCGCTTTTTAAAGTCAATGATACTTTTTTTACAAAAATATATTCAAAAGAAAAAGCACAAAGAAACCCAAAAGAAAGAAATTTTGTTTTTTGTCCCATAACTTTTGTCCACGAGGATATAGGTATAGACATTGCTTTACAGAAAAAAAATCTACATATTTCTTCTTTAAAATGTTGTGTAGTAGAGGTAATTAGGATTTATAGTTTTAGAAATATGATTTTTCAAAGTTCGCCACTCACAGCAATTTTGGGCAATTTTCCTTGTAATTTCGCAAATATTGTTCTGTAACTTTTTTCCACGTAACTTTAGGTATATGAAATGGTACACGTAATAGAAATAGAAATCAATTAGCTTTAAAATGGTCTACTGTCTAACGTTGTACGACTTTTTTTTAAAGAGATTATGGTTTTTCAAAGTTTTATACTTTTAACGATTTTTTATAATATAATATAAAAATAAAATTATATTATTATATGATATATTGTACATTATATAATATTATATTATATATAGTATATATAATATAATATTATATTATATAATATATAATACCTAATATAAAAAAAATATTATTTTTTACATTTTTTACGATTATTTTTGAAATTTCTCATTATAACTTTTTTTCTTCTACATTTAGGTATATATTATATTATATAATAAAAAAGCTTATTTTGTTTACTTTAAAATTTTGTATTACAAAAAATTCGAGGATTATTTTTGAATAAGATATTATTTTTCAAAATGTAATAAGTACTTGCAACGATTTTTGATTTTAGGATTATTTTTTAAATTTCTCATTATAACTTTTTTTTTCTTGTACATGAATATACTATATATTGCTGAATAAAGAGGGCTTACTTTCTGTTCTTTAAAATGGTGTATCATCTATATTTAAATAATGGACACCGAGTGATTCTTTGATATTTTTTTACCTGTATTATTTAAAATTATTTCTTTTACAAAAATTACATAAACATTAGTCTTAGAAAACATCACTTTAGTTAAAATTATTTAAACGTTGACATTTAAAAAATTTCAAAATCAAAGTCCATCTCTTCGTTAGCATTAGCTTCAATATCTTCCTCTGACACCTCAGTTATCTTAGAGTCCCACAATTAGTACCCATGCACATGCACCCTTTGCAGAATATTGAAAAACTAATTCCTATCTTCCTACAATCGCAGTTTTTTGTACATCCTTTGTTACATTTACATGCTATTTTTTCAAGCAAAGCTTGTGGTGCAGGAGCTTTGACAGTAAATATTGGAATTAATCCATATTTTGAAGTTTGCCCGGCCGAGTCAAGTGGATCCAAAGTATTACCTATAAAAAATAAGATTCAATCATAACACACAATCACATAAAAAAGTTATAAGGAGAAATTTAAAAAATAATCCTAAAATCAAAAATCGTTGCAAGTACTTATTACATTTTGAAAAAGCATATCTTATTCAAAAATAATCCTAGAATTTTTTATAATACACCATTTTAAAGTAAACAGAATAAGCTTTCTTTTTTATTATATAATATATACCTAAATGTAGAAGAAAAAAAGTTATAATGGGAAATTAAAAAAATAATCGTAAAAAATATAAAAACTTGTTAAAAGTATAAAATCTTGAAAAAGATAACCTCTTTAAAAGAAGTCGTACAACATTATACAGTAGAACATTTTAAAGGTAATTGATTTCTATTCCTCTTACATGTACCATTGCATATGCCTAAAGTTGCGTAGAAAAAAGTTACAGAAAAATATTTGCGAAATAACAAGGAAAATTACCCAAAATTGCTGTGAGTGGCGAACTTTGAAAAATCATATTGCGAAAACTGTAAATCCTAACGACCTCTACTAAGCATCATTTTAAAGAGAAAGTATGTAAGTTTTTTTTCTGTGAAGCAATGTCTATACCTATATCCCCGTGGACAAAAGTTATGGGACAAAAAACAAAATTTCTTTCTTTTGGGTTTCTTTGGGCTTTTTCTTTTGAATATATTTTTGTAAAAAAAAGTATCTTTGACTTTAAAAAGTTATATTTAGATAGTAAATTTAACCAGGTACAATTTTTATGTAGACGTGTTTGTACCAAAAGTGCATAGAACTCACCATAATGTAACCTGTGCCCAGGGACTAATTCACCCATTTCTCAAAAACGCACCCCTTTAAATGGTAGCACTCCGCGGTTTTTTCATATATAGAGATTCATTGACCATATGAAGTAATAAAACCCCGTTAACGTTGTAGTTCCTTTCTATAGTACATAATCAATAGCCTATTAGTCCTTTTCTCTTTATTAATGCGTTTATACATTTCGATGTTTTGGTTCTTAAATTTGCGTTTTTTTCCATCAAATTCAAAATCTCATCGTTCATCCACTGTTGCTTCTTTTGATTTTTCTCTTTGAAGTTTGGAGTTAAGTTGCTTATAATCTTTTTGATTTGGTTTCAATGATCCTCGATGGATTCTTGTTGTTCGCTGTTCTCAAAATTGCTCTCCAAATTGTTTGCATTCCCCTGGCTGTTGTTTCTAATAAAATCGGTATCCAGTTTGTTAGAGGATCGTTGTTGTCTTATCCGTTTAAGTTTTAATTTTATTTCGGCTAACAATAGATTGTGATCAGATGGCACATCGGCGCCAGGATAGGTTTTTACAGACTTTACTACATTTCTGTAACGCTAACTGATGGTTATGTAGTCAATTTGGTTTCTTACGATATTACGGGGGGTATCTGCTGGAGATTTCCACGTATATAATCTCCGTTTAGGTAATTTGAAAAAGGTATTCATTATACATAGATTATATTCTTTGCAAAAATCTGCGAAATAGTCTCCCCTTTCATTTCTATCGCCCAGTCCATAACATCCAATAATGTTATTTTGTCTGCCTTTTCCTATCTTAGCATTAAGGTCACCCATCAGAATGGTGAGATCTCTAGTCTTGAGTTGGTAGGTAACAGTTTTTACATCGGCGTAGAACTTGTCAAGTTCTTCCAGTTCACTTTCCGCTGTCGGTGCATACACTTGTATTAAATTTATGTTTCTGGGTTTCGCGTTCAACTGAATCATTATGACTCGTTCAGATACCTGGCATACCGCCCTAACGCATTTGCTAACCTCCTTTGAGACTATGAATCCTACACCATGACGATGATAATTACTCTCTTCTCCTGCATAATATACTTCATGATCATCCACATGGCATTGGCCAAATCCGGGCCATCGCATTTCATTGATACCCAGAATTGATTTTGCAGCATTTTCATCTCATTTATGGCATTGTGTGTTTTTCCTGGTTCATATTATAAACTCCGCACATTCCATGTGCCTATTCTACAACTTCTCTGTATATCAAATTTGGCCGAGCGGGAGATTCTTCGCACCCTTGTCCCATTTAAGAAGCGCCCGTACTCGGGGCCATCGTTTATTTCCTCAACCATATTGAATAACCTGGGAAAAATAGTGTAGTAGTCATTCCCTTGTCTTTCTACACCGCTGTGTACACGCTGTTTAAGTGGTTGCCACCGCACCGAGTACTATTCTGTATTGACCTTTCTGACCTACATGACTTCCGCTCAATACAGATACTGAAAAACCAGCTGCCGATTTCCAGGTTCGATTTTATACAAGCCCTAAAACCAGGGGGCTGCCACCTCCGTCCTCCAGACCGTTGTGAAGACCTTCTTCTCCGCCCTGGATGCCGTTGTGGGCTTCATCCGTGACCCTAGACAGGGGACCCTTAGCAGGTACTAGTTTCCCGGGTCAGGAAACACCTGTGATCTGCAGAAGGCAGGGATTGATTCAATATCCCTGATAGGACTATCCAAAAGGAGTTCCTACCTGCTATCTACCCCTAAAGATTAGAAAAATAAAATTTGGAGCAGCTCCTAATGCAAGGTTAAGCCTGTTATTCGTCTAACCCGACTGGACTAAGTGCCTTTGACATGTATGACTGTTTGTTAGTATATAAAAATTTAAATAGTATTCATAAAAAAAACTAAAAAAAAATAATTTCCGTTCATACCCCTATAATGCATATAATGGGTCCGGGAGAACTTATCGACTTAATGTTCAAAGGTTTGTTGAGAACCTAATGTTATTGACCGCGATCCTTCGGTACTATCCCATTACGCATATTTATCTATTGCCTGAAATCTGAAATGGTTGAAGAGATAATAATATGTACCAATAGAGAAACCAACCAAGTATTGGAGGCCAAGGGAAAGGTATGGCCAAAAATTGAACAGGACGAAATAAACGCATTTTTTGGCCTGCTGCTACTGGCTGGTATCGAGCAGAAATGGGATACCCCTGTCAGAGAGTTGTTCTTAGATAAATCATCAAACCTACTGTACAATGGCAGTAAATTGTTTTGAAAATATAAGACGATTCATCCCCGATTTGGCGAGCGATGAACGCGTTCAGCTAGGTTGGAAACTGACAAAGTTACTTATGTCCGCTATGTATGGGAGTTGTTTGTGAAACAGTGCCGAACAGTTATGGTACCAGAATTGAATGTAACCATTGACGAACAGTTACTTGAATTTTTTTGGCTTTGTGAAAGTGAAACAAGAAATGCAGTTGATGGGCAGATATACTTAGCTCGTCAACCTGGTGAAAATATTCAACAAAATGTAGGGGACGGTGTTGTACGGTCCTTGACCGCTTCCATAAACAATTCTGGTCGTAACTTGACAATTGAGAACTTTTTTACTAGCATCCCTTTAGCACAACATTTACTGTCTATAGGAATAACTTGTGTTGGGACATTACGAAAAAATAAGAAAGAGATTTCCTACGAATTTCAAGCTTCACAAGAAAGATGCGTTTTTCCTATATTTTTGGATTCAATGATAATTTGACTTTGCTAAGTTACGTGCCAAAAAAAAATAAAGCTGTCATTCTTAGGTCAATGCACCATGATCAATCAGCAGATATTAAGTGTCCAGCAAAGAAGCCCGAAAATATCAAATTTTACAACAAAACAAAAAATGGGGTTGATCAAATGGACCGAATGATACCTTACCGTTTGGTACAACATTATGGTTGTAGCAATTCTTAACGCGTTTCTCCTTTATACAAATCAAAATCAAAATTTTGCAGCATCAGGAAAAACAAATAAAAGAAGATACTTTCTCAAAGATTTAGTAAATGAGTTAGTTTTACCATTATGAAAAGAAGGGCTTGAAACTCTAAACTTACAAAAACCATCCGAAGACATATGGGTAATTTTATAGAGTTGCCTCAAGAAAATTTAGGGATAGATTTGGCTTATAGAAAATAAAAGTAGATGTTCCGAGTGCCCTTCACACATTGGAAGAATGAGCACACAAATTTGCCAGAAGAGTAAGTGTCCAATTTGCAAAGAACACAGTGTTTTAATATGCAAGAATTGGTTTGTGTAGTTTCTTACCAGGTATTTATTATTTGTTTATGAAATATATTTATGCCTAAAATATTATATCATTATAAATAAAGAAATATTAAATAAATATTAAACAACTATTAAAGAAAATATCTATTTTAGTACTTTATTTACATAGCGAGTCTGCGAGACTCATGTTATGCCATAACGTAGAAATATTTGCTTATGCATCCTAGGGTTCAATTCGTTAGTAAAATTGTCCTCTCGCTTCACAAAATGATACCTACTTTCGTTACCGAGACAATATTGTAGGTATTGATAGCAACAAGCGCTGTTGCCAATTCTAGTGCCTTAGAATTGTTCATTTTAAAACATATACAAATAGATGCAACTAGCGCTTAGTATATAGTTTTATGCGGATTTCTTTGGAACTAACAAAACAATCTTTCGTACAATGTTGAGCCACTTTAGTTCAATTTTGCCTTCCACTTTTTGACTATATCTAGCTCAAATATAGGCATGTTGGTATCATTTGCAGTAGATAATGCCATACTCTTTCATTTTCTTCCGCAATAATCAATAAAATATGCAAATTGATGTAGAAAACTGCAATAAACAAGCCCG
The DNA here is from genome assembly GCF_917563875.1 of Diabrotica virgifera virgifera. NCBI lineage: Eukaryota > Metazoa > Arthropoda > Insecta > Coleoptera > Chrysomelidae > Diabrotica > Diabrotica virgifera. The sequence continues at coordinate 181,054,848 of NC_065443.1, read as the reverse complement.
AGCCACGTATATGGCTCGGCATAGTGCACTCATTTACCTATTACAGGACTGACTTTGTATGGAAGCGGAATAGAAAATATTCTCTTGGTAGCCTGGCGAATAGCAAATTCAAGCTTTAAAAACAATAAAGCTATGAAAGGCGATGTAACGGAATCCTTTTTCCGACAATACATCAAGCAAACACCGTTCGGGCTAACCAATTCGTCTCTTATTGGAGAATTCAGTAAAATGAAATGGATAATTGCATTTTAGTTAGATTCGAACCTCACCGGAGCCCGACTAGTTTCGAGTCACGTCAACTCGTCATCGGGGGACACTAGGTGAGTGTTCGAAGCCAACTAAAATGCAGTTATTTCTTGGTGGATTTATAGAAGAAACCTACCGGAGTATGCTTAGCACGACCTCTATGTTTGAAATGAGAAAATAAAATATTCTCTTGGTAGCCCGGCGAATAGCAAATTCAAGCTTTAAAAACAATAAAGCTATGAAAGGCGAAGTAACGGAATCCTTTTTCCGACAATACATCAAGCAACTAAAATGCAATTATCCATTTCATTTTACTGTATTCTCCAGTAAGAGACGAATTGGTTAGCCCGAACGGTGTTTGCCTGATGTATTGTCGGAAAAAGGATTCCGTTACATCGCCTTTCATAGCTTTATTGTTTTTAAAGCTTGAATTTGCTATTCGCCGGGCTACCAAGAGAATATTTTATTTTCTCATTTCAAACATAGAGGTCGTGCTAAGCATACTCCGGTGGGTTTCTTCTATAAATCCACCAAATGACTGCATTTTAGTTGGCTTCGAACACTCACCTAGTGTCCCCCGATGACGAGTTGACATGACTCGAAACTAGTCGGGCTCCGGTGAGGTTCGAATCTAACTAAAATGCAATTATCCATTTCATTTTACTGTATTCTCCAGTAAGAGACGAATTGGTTAGCCCGAACGGTGTTTGCTTGATGTATTGTCGGAAAAAGGATTCCGTTACATCGCCTTTCATAGCTTTATTGTTTTTAAACCTTGAATTTGCTATTCGCCGGGCTACCAAGAGAATATTTTATTTTCTCATTTTAGACATAGAGGTCGTGCTAAGCATACTCCGGTGGGTTTTTTCTATAAATCCACCAAGAAATAACTGCATTTTAGTTGGCTTCGAACACTCACCTAGTGTCCCCCGATGACGAGTTGACATGACTCGAAACTAGTCAGGCTCCGGAAACAAAAATGTAAGTATTTTACTTTAAAATACTTACATTTTTGTTTTATATTACAGAGTCTTGATAAAGGGGTCAAACAACCGCGAAAGCTAGACAAAAAGTCAAAAGAGTGTTTCTTTGGTATCCTGGTCAAACTTCTGACTGCAACCCTAATAAACCACTTGTTTGTTGATATTGACAGTCACTAATATCCAGTATTTCTTATATATATATATATATATATATATACAGTGGAACTTGCTTATAGCGTCATCGAAGGGTCAAGTAAAAAAATGACGCTATATCAGAGTGACGCTATAAAAGAGGTAGAAAAAAAATGAGATTTTAACGAGGCTAAATTTTATTACAGCATTATTGCTGCATTTAGGATAAAAAAAAGAAATAAAACCTATTATGTATATAAAACTTACATTTTATGAAAAAGTTCTCTAATGCTAAAAAAGTCAATTATTTTCTTCTGCACAACCCTTTCCGAAAAATAAAGTTTGCAAACCGGAAACCCATTGCACTTTATCCTTCATAAAATAAAAAAAATGACAACCGTCTTTAAAATTTTATGACGCTATAGACGAGGGTTACCTTATTTTTAGCCGATAAAACCGGGTTTTTAAGAATGTTATTGAATAGGTTTTGGCCGGACCTATTAAAAATTGACGTTACAACCGAGATGACGTAACTACCGAGGCCGTAATATCCAAGTTCTACTGTATATATATATATATATATATATATATATATATATATATATATATATATATATATATATATATATATATATATATATATATATATATATATATATATATATATATTGATGTGATCTTGATTATTGATATGAGATAATATTCTTATATGTCATTTAATTTAATCAATGTATTAATAATCTAATTAATTTACCAGATCACATATCAATATGTTTTCAATCTCAGGGCGAATTATAAAATTAATTACTTACTCTCGTGGCTTCTAAGTATTTCTCAATGGTTCCTAATCGGGATAGGGAAGAAAAGAGTAAAATAATACACATATATGGGTTACAATTATAATCAAAATATTGTTTATTTTATTTAAATGGCAATCACTGCTTAATATTTGCTAGATCTTATTTTTCTTAAACATAACATTTACAAATGGGAATCTTATTTCCTTTTGGTTTCCAATTGAAAGTTTTTATTAACATTTAACTATTAGGATTTATTAGCAACAATTCTATTTAAGTTTGATGAAGCTTTTCTGATATTATTTATTATGTTCTTCAATTTATAATGTGGTGTTTATTACGAAAAACCCATACATTCATGTCCAAACAAATGAGACTGACCTTTTTCTGGTGAACTGAGAATGTCTTCACACAAGACCCGTTTCCTGCTATCCTTGGCTGCGATCAAAACCTCGTCCTGGCTTTCAGTAATGTTCTCCTTTGAAAACTAGCTCGTATAGCTCTCGTACCTGCTTCTGTCGTGATGCTGTATTCTACCTTTTTCGAAACTGCAATCAGCTACCGGGACACTCTTGGCTCAAGTAGGTTCTTTTACTCTCAACCTGGCCTACCTCTCGTTCCACGATAGATACTCCACACTCACGGAACTACACCGGCTTTCTCACTCTCCGTACACTACCGTCTACTACTGGACTTCACTTCTCGACAGTTCAAAACATTCTGATCTCTATTTGTCATTCATTCCCCTACTTTCTAAATATCCCTTCCAGATTCACAAATCAAACTTCCACCACCAACTCTCATTCGCAGTATTCCTCAAAACCAATTTTTAATCTTTCTAAATATGCTTAATGGATTTCAAAAGAAAAATAGTTAATTCCCATTCTAAAATTACTTTCTACTAATTACAAAATTTAATGATCTATTATCTACTTCAACTGAGTCTTATTTAGCATAAGCTAATGATCGAACCTTCCGCGAACAACGATAATGACCTATTATCGATTTCACTTGAGTTTTATTTAGCATAGGCTAATGATCGAACCTTCCGCGAACAACGATAATGGTACGTTCCATTCACTTTGTTTGTTCTAAGCGCATTGTCCCGAGTTTCGTTTAATCACTTCTTAAAATTAAATATAACAATTTGTTGTATACAGGTTGTTCTAAATTTATATGCCCGTGGTTGAGAAAATTGAAAATATTTTATATTAAATTGAATTTTGTCTATAATTATCAAAATTTAATTTTCATATCAAATAGAAATATAACAAATCCCCGCCTTGTATTCGATAAAATTTATCTGCATTTTTAAATAAATTTTCTCGAGGCAAAACCAACTCCCTGTATATTTCCTTACTTTAATCTACGTCTTATATCCTAACTTACTATCTACTTCATGTATCTGTCTTTTATTCGTGATATTTGTATACATCGTGAATATTATAGATTCCTCGGATCTTTTCCGAGTTCCTGTGCCTCAACTCATAACTATTTATCCCATTTTCATTATTCACGATGTACGGGCCTTCGAAAACAGGCATCAACTTTGCGCAAATGCCCCCAGGAAGATTTGATACTCGTAATGCCCTCACGAGTACTTTTTCACCCTTTTGGAAAGTCACTGGTCTTCTTTTTCTATTTTGTTCCTGTCTTTGAATATATTTTTCGTTGCTTCGCCGTAATCTTCTCTGTACGGTTTCAATCACCTGTTGATATTCTTTTGGCTCTTGGTCTTCCCATGGCCTTATCGGCAGTACATCCTTCATGATGTATTCTGGGGTCTCTTTTGTTACTGTGCTCGGAATTGTATTTAGATACCTTTCTATTTCCGCCATTTTCCTGTCCCAGTGGCGATGTTGACCATCTGTTGCAATGCGAAGAAATTTCGTCACTTCCTGTATGAATCGTTCCGAAGGATTACTCTGTGGATGCCTGATGCTGACAAAATTTGTCTCTATTCCTCGTTCTCGAAGTTGTCCCTTGAAACGATCATTTCGGAAATACGTTGCATTGTCCAGTAGAATCTTTTTTGGTGTTCCTACTATGGCTATAAAATTGTCGATTTTTCTTAATATTTCTTCCCCCTTTGTGGTGCGGCAACTATATAATTTTACGTATATTGAAAACACATCCACCATTACCAGAATATGTTTGTTCCTTTTAGTGGTCATAATTAGATCGCTTAACATATCTATTGCTACAATGTCTAGTTTGTTTCGGGCTTCAATATTTTTGGCAACATTTTCGTTTTTGAAATTCCGACTCTTATATTTTTGACATACATCGCACTTCTGGGTAATTTCCTTTGCAATGCGGTAATCCTGTCGGCTGATGAAATTTTCCCTAAAAACGAGCCAAACTTTTCTGCTACCGATATGCCCATTGTCCTCATGTAATTTCTTTATTATCTTTTCGGCCAATGTCTGTGTCACTAAATATAGTTCCTTTCCGTCTATTCTCTTAAAATATATGTTATTTTCTACTTCCGCTCTTCTTTTCTCTCTTTCCTCTAGGTCTTCCTGGTTTGTCCTTATCTCATTTAACGAATATATCCCTTCTTCTTGTATTAATCTATTTAGTCCCACCTGTAGAGTAATTGTTTCCTTTTTTCCGGTGTCCTCATCCCGTGTTAGAGCGTCGGCTATTATGTTGTCTTTTCCTTTTATATATCGGAACTCAAAATCATACTCCTGTAATAATAGAATGCCTCTATGTATTCTATTATTTACTAATCTATTCTTCATGATATGTACTAAAGCTGCATGGTCTGTTTCGATTGTGAATTTTGCTCCCAATAAGTAAAACCTCAATTTGTTTACGCAGTATAGTACACTGGCAAACTCCAATTCTGTAACACTATATTTTCTCTCATGTGTTTTAGTCACTCGAGATATAAAACATATCGGCACTTCTTGGTCGTTTTGTATTTGAGACAGAACTCCTGCAAATTTTTGTATGGACGCATCAGTTCGGAGTATAAAAGGTAAATTGTAAATGGGGTGGTATATTTTCGTTCCTTTTGCGAATTCTCGTTTTAATGTTTCGAAAGCTTCCTCCTGTTCTTCTGTCCAATTCCATTTTATTCCTTTTTTAAGCAATTTTATCAGAGGGATTTCCTTTTGGCTCAAATCGGGAATCAGCTTTTTAAAATAATTAATCGTGCCAAGAAAACCTCTCAATGTTTTCAAATTCGTTGGTCTTGGGTATTCATCTATGAGCTTGACTCTGTCTTCGGCTAATCTTACTGTTTTGGTGTCCAATTGAAAACCCAAATAAATGACTTCTTTTTGAAAAAATTGACATTTTTCAATGTTTAATTTCAATCCCGCTGTGTCCAATTCTTTCAGAATTATTTCTATGTGTTCCAGATGACTCTGAGTATCTTGTGAAAAAATTAATAAATCATCGATATAATGAACTATGAAATCTTCATGGCGATTCAAAATGGTATGTAGAGCTCGGACGAGTGCAGCACAAGCACTCTGCAATCCAAATGGCACTACCTTAAACCGGTAGACAATACCATCAATAGAAAAAGCGGTGTAGTTTCTACACTTTTCAGCTAACGGTATCAACCAAAAACTGTGTTTTAAGTCAATTTTCGAAAATATGTGTGACCCGGTGATTCTTCCAAAAATGGCCTCGATGTTTAGAGGTGATTCATATTGTGATACAGTGTGCTGGTTGATATTCCTGGCATCTAAACATAATCTCAATTCTCCATTGCTTTTCTTTACTATCACAATCGGGTTAACATACGGTGAATCACATCTTTCGATGATTTGATCTTCCAACATTTTATTTATTTCTTCTTTCACCTCTTGTCGATACTTGTATGGAATCGGGTAAGTCTTTGATCGAAAATTTCCCAAGTTTTTCACCTCAAATGAATGTTCGTACTTTTTAGCCACTCTGTTTTCCTCATTGATCAAATTTTCGTAGTTTCTTAACATCAACCGCAATTCTTTTTCTTTCCCTTCTCCACATATCAATTTTCTGTCTTTTTTTTCAGATTCTTCACACATGTTTACCGTGCATTCTGCATCCTCGTTTGCATATACCTCCTCTTCAAATACTACTGTTTCAAACATATTCTTTTCACTTTCATTTTTTAGCTTTATTTCTTCTTCTCCTGAGCTCGTCTCTTCTTTTGAGGAATCCCAGGTTTCCTTTGTTTCTGATACTCTCAAATTTTCTTCTTCTGGGCTCAACTCTTCTTTTGAGGAGCCACAGGTTTCATTTTCTTTTATCTTTTTCTGACCTTTTCTCCTTTTTTTTCTTTGTCCTTGCTTCGCTGCCAAATTCATTTCCACTGTTTGTTCTTTACCTGATTCGTCCGTATTTTGTTTCTCATGTTCCTTGTTCTGTTCTTTTTCTTCTTCTTCTGTTAGTTTCATCGTATTATTTTTAAAATCTATCACTACATGTTTTTCTGCCAATTCGTCAACTCCTACTATCATGTCATGTGACATGTTTGGCATTATTACACATTGTAGTGCATACATATTCTTACCCAGTCGTACCATTACTCGTATGCCTTCATTTATAGTTGCCAATGTCCGTTTGTTTGCGCCCACTAAATTTACCCTAGGTATTTTGTAAATTAAATTTGTTAAGTTAACTTCTTCTATTAGTTTTCTGTTGACCAATGTTATTTCAGATCCAGTGTCTATCATAATTTTAATTGGTTTCTCGTTGATAAATCCATCCACAAATTTTAAATTAACTCCATTTTTCTTTTCGTTGTTTCCTGCCAATTTAATAAACTCCTTGGGGTGACAAAAGATTCCTGTTTGATTTTTGGTTTTTAGTGAGCGCCGTCGTGAAAAGACGCCGGTTGCTCATCGTTGTTTATATTTTCGTCATAATGTCTCTCTCCGTAATATTCATCTGTCTGGGTATTATTTACTTCTCTTCTATTTTCTCTTGGTCTGTCGGATCTGTTTCGGTTTTCTCGATATCCCTGTTCATTTTGTCTACCATTATTTCTGTTTTCTTGATTTGAGCGTGTGGTGTTTCTATTCTGGTATTCTCGATTTCTGTCCTCATTCCATTGCCTATTTCTTTGTTCATAATTTCCTCTTCCGTTGTCTCTATTTTCGTTTTCCCTTCTGGGATTAAAATCTCGTCTTGTATAGTCCCTCCTATTTTGATTTCTATCTCTGTAATCTTCTGTTTCTCGGGGCCTGTAATCTTCTCGCGACCTTCTTGATTTTCTTTCTCTTAGACGTGATTCTCTTATTTGTAGGAATTGGCATAAACTATCTATGTCTTTGTAATTTTGCAATGTGATATGGTCTTCCAGCGTTTCCTCGAAATGTCTTGCAATCAGTTCGACTAATTGTTCCGATGAGTAATTATATTGTAAATGTTTTGCATTATTGTAAATTTGCAAAGCATATGTCCTTTCTGATACACCCATCCTATCATTGTATTTCCCATTTTGCAATTCCTTGTTAATTTCCAATTGTTGGACTTTTCCCCAGAAATAATTCAAAAATTTTTGTTCAAATTGTTGCCAATTGCCGAATTCTTCTTCTTTGCTATCGAACCATAGGCTTGCTTCATATTTGAGATGGTTTCTGATAGTTTCTTTTGCTGTTTCGAAATTTCCGATGTGCTGTATTTTCTTTTTCAGGCTATTTATGAACGGCACTGGGTGTAATCTTCTTACATCCCTGCCAAACCTTATCTTCACGTCATCTGTGCTATGTATAACCATTTCTCTTCTTTCTCCGACATTCTGTTGCGTATTGATTTCCGCAATCTTTCTTTCCACTTCTTCTATGTCTGCTTGAATAGCGTTTTGCAACTTGTTTTCCAAACTTTCCATTTCTTTTTTCTGGCAATTCGTTATCTCCTTTATTTTGCTTTTGATTTCTTTAATCTCTGTCTCTTGTTGTCCCATATCGTTCTTGATCATTGTCAAACATCCTTTTACTTCCTTTTCATACTTTCCTATGCGTTCCTCCATTTTCTTGTTGTTCTCTTCTATTGCTTGTTTCATTTTTTGTTGTGTTTCATCCATTTTTTGATCCACTTTATCCATTTTCTTTGATGTTTCTTCCTGATTTTTATCCATTGCTTGTTTTGTTTCCTCCTGATTTTTATCCATTGTCCTTTTTGCTTCATCCATTGCTTGTTTTGTTTCTCTTTGATTGTCATCCAGTTTTTGTGACTGGAGTTGCATCAGTTGTAATAGTTTATCTATTCCTGATAATTCTTGCTGTTCTGATGCCATGATTGTCGTGTCTAAAATATCTTCTTGGTCTGAATGTTCTTTTTGTTTTGTGTTGTCTTTGCTTTGGCTTCTTGTCACAGACATTTGTTTTCAAGAAGTACTGTCCCCGCCAAATATGAAATTTTATTAGTATGTTACCAAGACGACTTTTTCTCACCCAAATATTATAAATTGTCAATAAATATATCAAATGTACATATCGTAAAAATAAAATATTAAATCAGTTATGTAAAATTTGTACCTAAAGAGATCTAAAATTTTATGTTATCAAATGTAAGTATCTCACTTTTTACCACAGGCATATAAATTTTCAAATACCGGCTTTACTCTTTCTATCCTTCAAATTTGCCACTAGAAATACTTTACAATGCTTTCCACGTTGGACGACAGTTGATGTGATCTTGATTATTGATATGAGATAATATTCTTATATGTCATTTAATTTAATCAATGTATTAATAATAATCTAATTAATTTACCAGATCACATATCAATATGTTTTCAATCTCAGGGCGAATTATAAAATTAATTACTTACTCTCGTGGCTTCTAAGTATTTCTCAATGGTTCCTAATCGGGATAGGGAAGAAAAGAGTAAAATAATACACATATATGGGTTACAATTATAATCAAAATATTGTTTATTTTATTTAAATGGCAATCACTGCTTAATATTTGCTAGATCTTATTTTTCTTAAACATAACATTTACAAATGGGAATCTTATTTCCTTTTGGTTTCCAATTGAAAGTTTTTATTAACATTTAACTATTAGGATTTATTAGCAACAATTCTATTTAAGTTTGATGAAGCTTTTCTGATATTATTTATTATATTCTTCAATTTATAATGTGGTGTTTATTACGAAAAACCCATACATTCATGTCCAAACAAATGAGACTGACCTTTTTCTGGTGAACTGAGAATGTCTTCACACAAGACCCGTTTCCTGCTATCCTTGGCTGCGATCAAAACCTCGTCCTGGCTTTCAGTAATGTTCTCCTTTGAAAACTAGCTCGTATAGCTCTCGTACCTGCTTCTGTCGTGATGCTGTATTCTACCTTTTTCGAAACTGCAATCAGCTACCGGGACACTCTTGGCTCAAGGAGGTTCTTTTACTCTCAACCTGGCCTACCTCTCGTTCCACGATAGATACTCCACACTCACGGAACTACACCGGCTTTCTCACTCTCCGTACACTACCGTCTACTACTGGACTTCACTTCTCGACAGTTCAAAACATTCTGATCTCTATTTGTCATTCATTCCCCTACTTTCTAAATATCCCTTCCAGATTCACAAATCAAACTTCCACCACCAACTCTCATTCGCAGTATTCCTCAAAACCAATTTTTAATCTTTCTAAATATGCTTAATGGATTTCAAAAGAAAAATAGTTAATTCCCATTCTAAAATTACTTTCTACTAATTACAAAATTTAATGATCTATTATCTACTTCAACTGAGTCTTATTTAGCATAAGCTAATGATCGAACCTTCCGCGAACAACGATAATGAGCTATTATCGATTTCACTTGAGTTTTATTTAGCATAGGCTAATGATCGAACCTTCCGCGAACAACGATAATGGTACGCTCCATTCACTTTGTTTGTTCTAAGCGCATTGTCCCGAGTTTCGTTTAATCACTTCTTAAAATTAAATATAACAATTTGTTGTATACAGGTTGTTCTAAATTTATATGCCCGTGGTTGAGAAAATTGAAAATATTTTATATTAAATTGAATTTTGTCTATAATTATCAAAATTTAATTTTCATATCAAATAGAAATATAACATATATATATATATATATATATATATATATATATATATATAAACAAATGAAATAGAGAATGCGGAAAAATCCCCTTACGAACAATTCACACATCCACTACTTCGGTAGTTTTTTTTTTTTTTTTATTTTTTTATTCCGCATTCTCTATTTCATTTGTTTGTTTTCGTACGAGTGGTCGTCCAAACCAGTACCTGTGGATCTTTTGATCACTGAGTGTGTTTCAAAGATCTACATCTTTTGTTTTTTCATATATATATATATATATATATATATATATATATATATATATATATATATATATTATATATATATATATATATATATATATATATATATATATATATTGTAGCGTGATTAGTGTAATTACTTCTAATTACAATAAAACTAGCTGTTCGTAATTTATATACGACTTTATTTTTTATTTATACAAGTTTACTTTACAAACTTTAGCTTAAGACTAACTCTATTTACAAATATGTCCTATTTATATATGCGATACAGATATTCCAGAAATATCTATATATCTCCAGCTATGTCCATGTGACCGCTTGCACGTCATCGTCGCTGCATCGGCGTATCTCGAAACATCGATAGTGTTCTGTCTGTCCGGAGACGGGAGCTGGTATACGAGGGTAGGTCAATAATTATTTTGTTACACTGCTCCCCTCTTAAGATCTGAGCGTCCCGATCAGCAACTCTAGATGGCCCAGGATGGCGGAATCTACAGGATTCTCCAGCTCTGCATACACCCCTAGAAAAGAAGTAACAGTCTACTGTCTTTGAAGGGTATGACATCTTCGGGTTCATGCAACACACAGTAATCCGTACGCCAGTTTCTCTGAAGATCACTTCCAGCATGCTTCTCACAATCTTCCAATCCAGATTTTCTACTGCATGGCCAATTTTTGGTAAAGCCAAATCTTTGATGTCATAATTACAGACCATTTTCTTCAAATTAGTTAGAGCACGCCATATGTTCTCGTAGCTTGGCGTGTCCGTATAAGACTTCCTGGTCACTATATACAGCAAAGATCGAGGACCATCTTCCAATCGCAATACTCTTCCAATTTTAGGTTGTTGATTCCTTAACTCGTCCAGGCGGCCGAACTTTCTATTGAATACGGACGAGATTCCTTTAGTCATCTCGAGGTCTTGTGCAACACAGTGGGCTAGAGAGACGTTTTCTGGAACACCAAACAGATCTTGCTGAACTTCTGTGGTCACGCCGAATCTAGCACTCTTTCTTTCTGCGTAATTTGACATAAATTGATTAAAACTTGGCTGTGCGACATCTTTCATCTCCTGTTGGAGGACTCGTGCTTCTTCTGTTTCATTTGAGCCAGCATATGGTGCAAGACGATTTATGTGAATAACTTTTGGTTTACCGTTTGGCAACTTCTTAATTCTATATATTACGTCATTTATTTTCTTCTTAACTTCATACGGACCTTCCCATTGTCTTTGCAGTTTAGGACACAAGCCTCGACGACGTTGCGGATTATAAAGCCAGACAAGATCACCTACTTCGAAGCTTTCATTCTTGCATCGAGAATCATATTGATCTTTCATTCTGTCACTGGCTATCTGGATGTGTTGTCGGGCAAGTTCATGAATGTTGTTCATTCGTAATTTCAGGCGGTCAACGTAGTCTTCGCCTGCAACATGTTCCTCGGAAGGTCCGCAGCCAAACTCTAGGTCGCAGGGCAACCGAACTTCACGACCCAACATCAGGCAGGTTGGTGTTTGACCTGTAGTTTCATTTACGGCCGAGCGGTAGGCCATCAGGAATAAATGAATGTGTTGGTCCCAATCTCGCTGATGTTCAGATACAACTTTGGACAAGTGTTTACCCATCGTTCGGTTCATCCTCTCGACCATCCCATCTGATTGAGGATGCAGGGGTGTTGTTCTGGTCTTATTGGCACCAATCAATTTACAAACGTTTTGGAAAAGAGCTGACTCAAAGTTTCGCCCTTGGTCGGAGTGGATCTCCAAGGGAACACCAAATCGGCTAAAGAATTCTTTAACAAGTACCTCTGCAACGGTAGCAGCTTCTTGATTTGGTAATGCATAGGCCTCAGTCCATTTTGTAAAATAATCCATGGCTACCAGGATGTATTTATTTCCAGCATCGGTTTCTGGAAATGGACCTGCAATGTCGATAGCTACTCTTTCCATAGGACTTCCAACATTGTACTGTCTCATGGGTGCTCTCTTTTTACCAACCGGACCATTACCGGATGCACACGGTTCACATTTTCGGCACCATCTCCTTACATCATCTTTACAGTTCACCCAATAGAACCGTTCTCGAACCTTTTGCAGAGTCTTCGTAATACCAAAGTGTCCACCTGATGTACCGTCATGCAACTGACGCAATACTTCTGACACTTTACTTTTAGGTACAATTAACTGAAGCTTAGATTCTGTACCATCATCGTTCTCAAAGGTTCTGTACAGAAGATCATCTTTTAGTACCAGGCAATTCCATTGGCTCCAGTAGGCCTTGACTTCTGGACTACATGCACTAATGTTCTGCCAACTAGGTCTCTCACCTTGCCGCATCCAATCCAATACTCTTTTTATACATGGATCATCTTCTTGGGCGTCTTGTAACTGTTGGGGCTGCCATTGCTCATTAATTACGGTGGTTCGTCTCACGGGGCAAAATCGTTCCTCTAATTTGGCACAGTGATTACAATTCGCACTGCATGGTCGTCTCGAAAGGGCATCAGCATTTGAGTGAACTCTTCCGGCCCTGTGTTCTATCTCGTAATCATATTCTTGTAATCGTTCTAACCATCTTGCCATCTGGCCCTCTGGATTACGGAATTGTATGAGCCATTTTAGAGCAGCGTGATCGGTGCGAAGAAGGAACTTTCTGCCATACAAGTATTTATGGAAATGTTCGCAAGCCTTCACTACACCCAGCAGTTCTCTTCTGGTAACGCAATAGTTTCTTTCCGGTTTCGACAGGACTTTGCTGAAATAAGCGATGACTTTTTCCTGTCCGTCCTGGATTTGGGAGAGAACAGCTCCTAGAGCACTGTTGCTAGCATCGGTATCCAAAACAAATTTTCCTGCCTGTCCCGGGTAGCTTAATATCGGTGCACTGATCAGAGCCATTTGTAGTTGTTCGAAAGCTTTTTGGCACTCTTCACTCCATGTATATTCTTTGCCCTCCTCCGTCAACTTTGTTAGGGGCTTGGAGATATTGGCAAATCCTTTGACAAATCGTCGGTAATATGTACATAGGCCAAGGAAACTTCTAATTTCATGTTTATCTTTTGGTACTGGCCAATCTTTAATTGCTTCAATCTTTTCAGGATCAGCTGTTACACCATTACTCGATACAATATGTCCCAAATACTTAACTTCTCGTCGAAACATGTGACATTTCTTCGGACTTAACTTCAAGTTCGCTGCCCTCAATCGTTGAAAGACTTCTATTAGATTCTTGGCATGTTCATCAAAGGACCCTCCAACCACAATTACATCATCCAAGTAAACCAGGCATGTTTTCCATGTTAGACCTCTTAAAACTGCCTCCATTAATCTTTCAAATGTGGCAGGGGCATTACATAAACCAAACGGCATAGCCGTAAACTGCCAAAGCCCTGATCCTATCGAAAATGCGGTTTTCTCCCGATCGGCTGGCTCCATGTCTACTTGCCAATATCCACTTTTTAAATCGAGTGTGGAAAACCAACGAGAACCGGAGAGAGTATCCAATGTATCGTCTATTCTGGGCAAAGGATAACTATCTTTTTTTGTTACCGCATTGAGCTGGCGGTAGTCGATACAAAAACGCGTTGAACCATCTTTCTTCTTTACCAGAACTACTGGTGATGTCCATGGACTGTTCGATGGTTCAATTACCCCTTGTTTGTCCATATCCTTGATAATCTCTTCGGCTTCATCTCTTTTCGCAAATGGAAGTCGTCTAGGCCGTTGTCTGATTGGCTGAGCGTCTCCGGTATTTATTTTATGCGTTACTATGCTTGTTTTGCCCTTATCCTTCTTATCAATAGCAAAAACATCTTGATACTCTATCAGCATAGACCTTACTTTTTCCGTTCGTTCATAGTCAAGGTCTTGGCATCTTTCAATGATCATCTCGACAAGGTCTTTTGGATACTTTGACTTTGATGATTTCTCATTGGTATTCATAGAGCAAATTGAAGCCACGGGAACACACTGTCCGATCAAAGCTCCTCTACTTAACTTAATAGCAGTTTCCCTTAAATTCATAACTCTTACAGGGATGACATCTCGAACTTTTACCAAAGTTTTCGCCGTTAGGAACTCGACATTTTCTACATCTTCGACCATCCTTAAACTTCCCTCTCGGCAGTGTCCATCAAGCATGGTCATCAGAATTTTCTCACTATTACCGGGTATGGTTACGTCGCATGTAGTTAGTAAGCGGATGACATCTTCTTTGTCGTCGTGAAAGGGCAACTCTTCACCGTTGATCCTGAGAACTCCATTTTGAACATCCAATATTGCCCCCACTTTTCGTAGTACGTCCATCCCCAATATGAACTCGTCGGAGATCTCGGCAATTAATACTTGATGTTCAACTGTGGTCTGGCCAATGGATACTGACATATTAGCCTCGCCATATGTATTAATTAGCTCACCAGTCGCTGTTCTAAGCTTTACTGTTGCAGGTGATAATTTATTATGGTCTCGTACTACATCTGGACGTGCGATAGTTCTCGTTGCACCTGTATCCACCAAAAATGATCTACATCTATTACTGATACGACCTTCGATGTATAAGTTGTGGATTCCACCGGAGGACGTAAGGTTGACAGTTACTATGGGGGCTCTAGTTCTCGAGGTCGGCAGTTGCCCCTTGGTGTCGACCCGCTCTAGTTTTCCGACGGCTGTACGATCTTCTTACAATTACGACGAATGTGGCCTACGTCTCCACAATTCCAACATCTAGGCTCGCGTCTCTTTGGCATCTGATTACTTAATACTCTCCGTATCATTTCCTCCAGACGTTCATCGTTGTGTTCGTCACTTTCTTCAATGGTTCTTACTCTATGGCCTCGTGAAGTTTGACTAGCCGTTTCGTGTTCCAATGCAATAGCAAGTGCTTCATCTAAAACTTTCGGTCTTGCTAGTCGTAAAGCTTTCTGTAGTTCATTATCTTTCAGCCCATTGACGAAGGTATCTACTGCAATTTCTTCTAAAACGCTGTCTAGCACCTCTGGATAAGCCAACCGCACCACACGAGCCACATCTGCTTCAAATTCTTGCAGATTCTCACTTGCTCGTTGACTTCTACTTCGCAGTTGTGCTTTGTATACTTGTTGTAGATGGGCATCTCCATAGCGTTTTTCTAGACGAGTGAACAAGGTCTGGTAACATTTTTCTTGACCCTTAGGAATTGATCTTAATATATCTGCAGCATCACCTCGCAAAGCAGCAGTCAAGGAAACAGCCTTTTCTTGTTCGGTCCAATGGTTGGCGGTCGCAATAGCTTCGAATTGTCTAAGGTATATGGACCAAGAGGACTTCCCATCGAATGGTGGTAATTTAAATCTCATATGATGCGATGTTTCGTCTCTCGGTGTTTCATCCTTCACTACAAGATCTAAAGCTACTGCATTAACTGATGGTTGTACTTTTGTATCAGTTATCATGCTCTCTAGTTGTTTGATCTTCTCTTCTAGCATTTCTTTATTGTCGTCTACACTTTTCTGTATCTTATCGAATGTTCTGGAAACTTCTTCAAATTTCTCGTCGGTCTGTCTACAAACGTCTTTTATTACTTGAGAAACACTTTCAAATTTCTCATCGATCTTTTGAGAAACACTTTCAAATTTCTCGTTGTTCTGTCTAGAAGTTTCATCGATCTTTTGAGAAGTCTCGTCGATCGTTTCAGAAACAGTTTTTAATTTCGATAAGATTACTTGTTCTGCTGACTGGAAGTGGAACGTCTCTGGGTCATCTCCGTTCTTCGTGAGGACATCCTTGAGTCGTGCTTGTAGGACTATCTTGCACCCACTGCTGTCTAATTCGTACTCTTCTAATTGTTCACGGAGCTGTTTTATGGTCAGTTCTTGTAGCAACATCTTTGGTCGGCACACACGTACTTTTCAAAATGTCTAAGTCTTTCCGAATACCGAACAATCAACGCACTTCAATTATTAACGACGAATAAAGTTCAAAAGTCTTTTAAAAGTCTTTCCGAATACCGAACAATTAACGCACTCCGATTATTCTCGACGAATAAAGTTCAAAAGTCTTTTTTTTTACTTTTCATTTATTTACACTCCACACCGTTAACACCACTGTAGCGTGATTAGTGTAATTACTTCTAATTACAATAAAACTAGCTGTTCGTAATTTATATACGACTTTATTTTTTATTTATACAAGTTTACTTTACAAACTTTAGCTTAAGACTAACTCTATTTACAAATATGTCCTATTTATATATGCGATACAGATATTCCAGAAATATCTATATATCTCCAGCTATGTCCATGTGACCGCTTGCACGTCATCGTCGCTGCATCGGCGTATCTCGAAACATCGATAGTGTTCTGTCTGTCCGGAGACGGGAGCTGGTATACGAGGGTAGGTCAATAATTATTTTGTTACAATATATATATATATATATATATAAACAAA
The DNA here is from genome assembly GCF_917563875.1 of Diabrotica virgifera virgifera. NCBI lineage: Eukaryota > Metazoa > Arthropoda > Insecta > Coleoptera > Chrysomelidae > Diabrotica > Diabrotica virgifera. The sequence goes on along the minus strand of NC_065443.1, from coordinate 181,038,001 downwards.
TGAAATAGAGAATGTGGAAAAATCCCCTTACGAATAACTCACACATCCACTATTTCTCACATCCAATATATATATATATATATATATATATATATATATATATATATATATATATATACAGGGTGTCCCAGACTAATTTACCCACGCTATATCTCTTAAACGAATAGAGATTTTCGGATGGGACAAAAGGTGATATATTCTACTTGTAATACACTTTAATATGGCGTACAAAAAAATCATCCCCTAAATAATCATCCCTTGGTTACAACCCCTAACTTTAATTTGTTTAATAGCACCCTGTATATTTTTTTATTGTTTTGGATGTGGTCTTTTATCGTCTATTTAACACATTTTTTGAAAATAAAATCGATTTATAAATAACCTAGAAACTATCAGTTTATTTTTGTTAAATTGTGTGTCCCAGACTAATTTATCCAGGCTATATTTCTTAAACGAATAGAGATTTTCGAATGGCACAAAAACTGATCTATTCCATTTGTAATACACTTTCATATGGCGTAGAAAAAATTCATCCCCTAAATATTCATCCCTAACTTACAAGGTGTTATTTAAAAAAATAAAAGTTAGGGGTTGTAACTAAGGGATGAATATTTAGGGGATATTTTTTTTCTAAGCCATATTAAAGTGTATTACAAATGTAATAGATCAGTTTTTGTCCCATTCGAAAATCTCTATTCGTTTATGAAATATAGCCTTGATAAATTAGTCTGGGACACATAATTAACAAAACTTAACTGATATTTTCTTGGTTATTTACGAACCGATTTTATTTTTAAAAAATGTGTTGAATAGACGATAGAAGACCACATCCAAAACTATAAAAAAATATACAGGGTGCTATTAAAAAAATTAAAGCTAGGGGTTGTAACTAAGGGATGATTTTTTTCTACGCCATATTTAAGTCTATTACAAGTAGAATAGAACACTTTTTGTCCCATTCGAAAATCTCTATTCGACAATATGTAGATACAAGTTTTTATTGAGGTTGCAGTCAGTGTAAGGGGCAGGATGAGAGAAACTCTTTGTTACAATCGAGCTTTCGCAAAATTTATTTGCTTCGTCAAGATTAGCTAAAATGAGTATATAATTATAAATACAATGAAATTAAAAATAAAAGAACATTGTATAAAAAAGCACAAAAACTTACAACGTGAGGTTAGTTCATTAATTTAACATTTCCACAAAACATAATTATATAAAAATATCCTTATTTTAATCGTTTCCAAATTCCAATGTTTTAATTTTTACAATTTCTAATGAAAAATTTTGATTTATTAATTTAGTTCTAAATTTGATTAATGCCAGAAAGACACTCAATTAATGTCAATAAGACATTAAATAGGTATCTGTTTATTTTATTTTAAGTTGTTAAAAACTAGTTTTTTGATTATTACTTACTTGCGCACTTTAAATTATGGAAGGTATAGATAGATATAAGTACATAATTATATTTTATCTTGCGATAAATGATATTCTAATTAAAGAATAGTAAATTCCCTGACAAAATTTCAAAAATTAAATTTTTAAAATTACCGCCACTTTAAAACTTAACTTAACTTAATCAGTAGACCCATTAGTACCTTTCGGTGTAGGGTCATTTATAATACAATTCATTAAATTACAATTCAATAAATTACAATATTTTACAATCTTCTGACTTGTCCTAGCTCTTAACGAACTTTCTCCATTCCTTCCTATTGGATGCCATCTGTGTTGCTTCCTGCCAAGTCTTACCCTTACTCTGCAGTATCTGCGAAATGTCACTGTTCCATTCTTTGATGGGCCTTCCTCTTCTATTCTTACCTATTGGTTTGGCTTCCCATACTCTTTTCACTTGTCTATCATTGTCCATCCGGGTTAGATGTCCGAACCATGCCAATTTTTTCTTCTTGATTGTGTCGAGTATCGGCTTGATTTTGAGTCTTTCTCTTATTTCTTCATTTCTGATTCTATCTGTTCTTTTTACTCCTATCGTTCTTCTGAGGTATTTCATCTCTGCTGCCTGTATTCTGCTCTGGTGTCTTTTGTTTAATATCCAATTTTCTGCTCCATATGTCACCGTAGGTCTATATATTGTTTTGTATATTGTCATCTTGGTCTTTGTTGATATTTCTTTATTATTAAGGAATCCTCTATTTAGTGCTTGGAATAGTTTTCCTGTGTTTTCCATTCTTTTGTTAAGATCGTCCTCTATGTCTCCTTTGTTGTTGATTACTGTTCCTAAGTATTTGTATGAATTTGTCTGTATTAATTGATGTTGGTCTATCATTATTTCTATTTGATCTTCCGTCCCTTGTTTCCTTGATATTTTCATTATCTGAGTCTTCTCTTTGTTTACGTTTAAGTTGTATTTGCTTGCTTCTAGGTTCCATTTCTCTAAGTTGTATTTCAGTTTTTCTGCTGTTTCCGCAATTAATACTATGTCGTCTGCAAATATACACATCTCAGCGTTTATCATTTGCATTCTGTTCCAACCGATGCAGTATTTCTTGAAAGTTTTCTTACATTCTTTCACTATCTCATCTATTACATTTATGAATAGCACTGGGCTGAGACTTCCCCCTTGTCTAACTCCTTGAGTTGTTTCAAATGGTTCTGACTGTATATTTAACATTCTTACTGTATTTGTTGTTTTCATGTATATACTCTTTGTTGCTTCTATCAGTTCTTCGCTTACTTCCTTCTTCTTTAGGCTTTCCCATATATCTTTTCTTTTGACTGAGTCGAAGGCTTTTTCCATGTCTATAAAGCTCAGGTATATTTCTCTATTTTTCTTTAATGCTTTTTCTATTACTTGTTGCATGGTAAATATATGGTCTTGTGTGTTGTGTCCTTTCCTGAATTCACTTTGTACGTCCTCTAATTTATGTTCTATTTCTTTTCTGATTTTCCTTTCTATTATGGTTTCGTATACTTTTGCTGCTACACATAGTAGTGATATACCTCTATAGTTCTTACAGTCTCTTGTGTTTCCTTTTTTGTATATAGGTATAATTACTGCATTTGTCCATTCTCTGGGTATTACTTTTCTCTTCCATATTAGGTTATATATGTATAACAATTTTTCTTTTGCTTTTATTCCTATATATTTCATCATTTCTGGTGCTACTTCATCGCTTCCTGGTGCTTTTCCAATCTTTATCTTTCTTATTGCTTCTTCTAGTTCTTCTTTTTCTATAGTTTCTGGATTTTCCGTGTTTCTTATGGATACTCTCTTTATGTGGCTTTCCTTCTCCATTGTGTTCACTTGATTTCCATTCAGTAACAGCTGGAAATGTTCCCTCCATCTTTCCATTATTGTTTTATCGTCATTTATTATTATTCCTTCCTTGTTCATTATTTGTTTCAGTTTCGGTTCTTTGTTGCTTCTTAGGTTTTTCAGTGTTCTATAAAATAATTTTACGTTTTCTGTGCTGTTTTCTTCCATTTTTTCTCCGAATTTTTCCCAACTTTTCTTTTTCTCTTTCCTAACTATCTCTTTAACTTTTGTTCTTTTTCTCTTATAATTTTCATATTTTTGTTGTGTTTTGTCTTGTATGTATTCTTTCCATAATTTCTTCTTTTCTTTTATTTCTCTTTTCACTTCATCGTTCCACCAAGACGTTCGTTTCCCTCTGTTGTTATTTCTTGTGGTTCCACATGTTGATTTAGCTGTTTTTATCATCGCATTTTTAAATTTTCCCCATTCTTCTTCTATTGTTTCTGTTATTATATGTTCATTGTCTATTTCTTTCTCTAGCCCTTCTGTGTATCTTATTTTCGTTGTTTCTTCCCTTAGTTTATAAATTTTTATTATTTCTTTGTGTTCTCTGTTTATGTTCTCATTTCTTTTTATTTCTTTTCTTTTGCTTTTAAATGTGGTTTCCAGTAGATAGTGGTCACTACCAATTTCATAACTCCTTTTCACCCTTACGTCTCTTATCCAGTTCTTCTCTGTTTTTTGCACTATAGTATAGTCTGTAATTGATTGTTCGTCTCTTGATTTGACTTCTCTTGTGATCTTGTGTATCCTTTTATGTTGGAAGTGTGTGTTCATAATCACCAGGTTATTGTCTAGACAGAATTCAAGTAGTAATTTTCCATTTTTGTTTATTTTTTCCTCCCCATACGGTCCGATGACATTGTTCCATTTTTCTGCTTCTTTCCCCACTCTACTGTTCATGTCTCCTGTGATCACTATTTTCTCTGTACAATCATTTATCACTTCTTGTAATTTGTCCCAGAACTCATTCTTTTCGTTTTTTGTTGCGTCTTCATCTGGTCCATAGCATATGATTAGGTTTGTATTGGTTTCCTCTGTATCCATATATATGTCTACTCTTAGTATACGTTCGTTGTAATATATCCAATTTTTTACTTTGTTGATACTCTCCTTCTTAATCAGGCACGCTACTCCTGCCTGAGCTCTCTTCGTTTCTTCCACTCCACTGTATATTAGTAACATTCCGTTTTCTAATATTATTGATCCTCTTCCTTTTTTCTTTGTCTCTGTTATAGCTACTATTTCAATGTTCTTATCTCTAATTTCTTCCCCCAGTTCTATTTCTTTCCCATTTATACCTCTTACATTCCATGATGCCATTTTCAAAATTGTTCTGTTCTTTTCTATGTTTAAGTTGTACTTCAGTTTGTTTTTCCTTACGTTTGTGTTATTATCTTTAAATCTGGTCATGTCCCTGTTCTTTGCCTGTTTTGTTTCTCGGTCCATCATTGTGTTTTCTACAGCTAGTTTTTTGAACAAGTTGGTTCTGTATTGTATGTTACTTTTTCTATCCGGCTTGTTTTTTGGTTCCATTTCCACTTAATGCCTTCAATAATTATGAATCCATATCCAATTTTTGTCCTTTTCCCATTAGTCTTTTCCTCTGCTGCTATCTTCCTAAGGTTTCTTTGTATTTCTATCTCTTTTAATGTTAGGTCACATTCTATATATACTCTATGTTGTTTATAGCTCATTAGTTTACCCTTGGCTTTCAGTATTTTTATTTTATCTTCGAATTTTTTACATTCTATAACACACATTGTTTCATTTATCTTTTGTACCCTATTTATTTCTGATTTTACTCCCATTTTTGCTTCTATGAAGTTCTCTATTTGCTCTGTTCCTATTGTGTCTAGTGGTAAGCCTCTCATTATTAGGTTATTTTTCTTCTTTTCTTTCTGACATGCTTCCAAGGTTATTTCTATTTTATCTATTTTTTGTTTCATCGTAGCCATTTCTTTCTTTAGATTTTCATTTTCTCTTATTATTTCTTTCATTTGCAATTTGTATTCATTATTTTCCTTCCTAATTTCTTTTAGTTCCTCAATCATATTACCCTTTGTATTTTTTATATCTTCCAGGTCCTTGTTTTTCTTTTTGTTATCGCTTGCTAATTGTCTCATTAGTTCCATCATTTCGTTCTGGCTGCTGGTTTCATTCGTTGATGGTTTCGACCTGTCAGGTGTTCGGTTCACTTTTCTACTCCTGCTAAAGATATCTGGCTCCTCTTTGCTTTTTCTTTTACCGTCCTCATTAATGCTATCATTACCATCCGCCATCTTTCTTCCTATTCAAATTATTAAAGTAGGTATGTATTTATAAATACAAATATTAAATCAAATTAAACCTACTTGATTAAATCAAATTAATTAAATTTTTTACTTTAATTACAAAATATTTATATATTATTCAATTTTTTACTTTAATTATGAAACTATTTAAATACCATTTAATATCTTATTTATTTATTTATATCAACAATTAATGTTCACTTGAATAAATTAGATTTATCAACAATGTCTTCTTCTTATCTTCAATATCTTCTTATTCTTCGATATCTTCTTATTCTTCAATATCTTCTTATTCTTCAATATCTTCTTGTTTTCGTTCAGAAAGCCGACTCTGTATTTTTCGATTGATAGATACCGAAGTACCTTAATTATAATTAAATCAATTTATTAGTAATTACCACTGCTGAAAGCAGCTTCGGCTAGTCCACCCATAGGACCTTGACTTCTTATCAGTGCCAAAAAACTTGACTATGACTGTAATTATTTTACTGTTAGTAGTTAAAATATAATTTTATTAAAACTAGGTTAGATTAATAATGTATGGATCTTACTTTCAATATTCTTTTTAAATTTACACTGTAAGTTTCTTAACTCACTTATTTACACTTTGCAAATAATTTGGTGATTTTTCTGCTCGCAAAGTTTCAGTATTTGAAGTTTTTTGCGGAGCGGATTTAAATATACCTCACTGTCTCTTTACCAGAACCGGTCTCCCACCGCCACTTTAATTTGTTAATAAAACAATAATCAACAAAACATGTACTTATATCTATCTATACCTTCCATAATTTAAAGTGCGCAAGTAAGTAATAATCAAAAAACTAGTTTTTAACAACTTAAAATAAAATAAACAGATACCTATTTAATGTCTTATTGACATTAATTGAGTGTCTTTCTGGCATTAATCAAATTTAGAACTAAATTAATAAATCAAAATTTTTCATTAGAAATTGTAAAAATTTAAGCATTGGAATTTGGAAATGATTAAAATAAGGATATTTTTATATAATTATGGTTTGTGGAAATGTTAAATTAATGAACTAACCTCACGTTGTAAGTTTTTGTGCTTTTTTATACAATGTTCTTTTATCTTTAATTTCATTGTATTTATAAATATATATATATATATATATATATATATATATATATATATATATATATATATATATATAAATATATATATTGCTTATTTCCTGACCGTGAATTTTTAAATAGTTGGTTTTTAATTCCTGGGTTTGCGGTCTGTTATAAATAAAACACTTGATTTTGCTTAGACGTTTCGGCTGTTTGCCATTTTCAATAAGCACTTTTAATTATTAAACATTACACTGTTAACAAACATATTTTATATACCATACACGTAATATTTTGAAAATTTAAAAAATGCACATCGTGTTTCTCTAAGATGTTATGAGAGAATGCCAGGCATTGGGCATATGGTAAAAGCACTTCACAACGGTTTTGGATGGTGGTCGTAAAACCAAAACGATAATATACAGGAGATCAAGTTACATAAGATACGAAAGAAATAAATCTGACTAATGTTTAACTTTTAATAATGGGAGCAAGATTTTTTGTAGTTATGATCTGAGTATGTAACTCGAAATATGAATACTGAGGTGGGTATTTTTTTTTTGTATTTTATATGGAACAGAGGCTTGAACGCTAAAACAAGGATATTCATTAATGATAGAACATTATAATAGAACAGAGTATTTGATATGTGGGCATATAGAAGATTTTTAAAAATAACCTTGGTTCAAAAGATTAAGAGACAACCACGTTTTGTAACCGAATGAAATAAAGAAAAATGAGATATTAAATACAATTAAAATAAGAAATTTACATTATTTGGAAACATGTTATGAGAAATGAGATATGTGTTTATGTAGATCGTTATATAGGAAAAGATACTGGACAGAAGAAGCTTAGGACGCTGACATATATCCTGGCTAAACAAAATTGATGTAATGATACAAACTGCAACTCTGTGGAGTTGCTATAAGAGGTAGCACGTAACAAAAAAATAAAAATGCCGTATTTAAAGTGTTTACCAATGGTGTGCTTACAACCACACTTAATTTATCAAATTGTGATATATATTGGAGAGATCTTTAATATCAGTTTTATTATTGATACAATTTTGGTCTTTCTTTATGTGGATCATCTCCAATATACATCTTTTGTTATAATTTTGCTCTTTTTCCAGAATCTGTACATTTTCAAAATCAAAACTATGGTTATTTTCTACTGAATGTTTGGCTAAGGCTGTGGTGTTTATTTTGTTTGTTTGTACACTATGTTTGTGTGCAACAATCCTTCTATGTAGATATTGATGTGTTTGCCCAATGTATGTTGAATTGCAGTCTTTACAATTTACTTTATACACAACATCCGACTGCTGATCTTTAGTAACCCAAAGTTCTCTTAAAGTACCTCTTATAGCAACTCCACAGAGTTGCAGTTTGTATCATTACATCAATTTTGTTTAGCCAGGATATATGTCAGCGTCCTAAGCTTCTTCTGTCCAGTATCTTTTCCTATATAACGATCTACATAAACACATATCTCATTTCTCATAATATTGTAGCGGAAGAGAAATCTTGGCCGATCCCCGTATAACAGTAAACACCTCGAGAATGACGTAATCGGATGTGCTAGGCCTCGCCGGAGAATTCTGGAAGGTACGTCACGTAGGCGGAACAAGCCGATAGCTCGAGATGGGAGTCGATTGTTCCAGAATAACAACTGGGTATAAATACGGGCATATTTTGTGAATAAGTTTAGTGTATAAGATAAATTCGTCTGTAACTTATATAAATAAAGTCGTATATAAATTACGAACCGCTAGTTTTATTGTAATTAGAAGTATTTACACTAATCACGCTACAGTTGGTGTCGGTGTTCGGTAAACTTAGTGCGATATAAATAAGTGAATTACAGAGAGACTTTAAAAGACTTTTGAACTTTATTCGTCGGGAATAACCGGAGTGCGTTAATTGTTCGGTATTCGGAAAGACTTTAAAAGACTTTTGGACTTTATTCGTCGGGAATAGTTAAAGTGCGTTGATTGTTCGGTATTCGGAAAGACTTTTAAAAGACATTTTGGAAAGTACGTGTGTGCCGACCAAAGATGTTGCTACGAGAACTTACAGTAAAACAGCTCCGTGAACAGCTAGAGGAACGGGATCTGGACAGCAGTGGGCTCAAGATAGTCCTACAAGCACGACTCGAGGAAGTCCTAACGAAGAACGGAGATGATCCAGAGACGTTCCACTTCCAGTCAGCAGAACAAGCAATCTTATCGAAATTAAAAACTGTTTCTGAAACGATTGATGATACTTCTAAGATAAGCAACGAGAAATTTGAAAGTGTTTCTCAAAAGATCGATGAAACTTCTAGACAGAACAACGAGAAATTTGAAAGTGTTTCTCAAAAGATCGATGAAACTTCTAGAAAAAGCGATGAGAAATTTGAAAGTGTTTCTCAAGTAATAAAAGACGTTTGTAGACAGACCGACGAGAAATTTGAAGAAGTTTCCAGAACATTCGATAAGATACAGAAAAGTGTAGACGACAATAAAGAAATGCTAGAAGAGAAGATCAAACAACTAGAGAGCATGATAACTGATACAAAAGTACAACCATCAGTTAATGCAGTAGCTTTAGATCTTGTAGTGAAGGATGAAACACCGAGAGACGAAACATCGCATCATATGAGATTTAAATTACCACCATTCGATGGGAAGTCCTCTTGGTCCATATACCTTAGACAATTCGAAGCTATTGCGACCGCCAACCATTGGACCGAACAAGAAAAGGCTGTTTCCTTGACTGCTGCTTTGCGAGGTGATGCTGCAGATATATTAAGATCAATTCCTAAGGGTCAAGAAAAATGTTACCAGACCTTGTTCACTCGTCTAGAAAAACGCTATGGAGATGCCCATCTACAACAAGTATACAAAGCACAACTGAGAAATAGAAGTCAACGAGCAAGTGAGAATCTGCAAGAATTTGAAGCAGATGTGGCTCGTGTGGTGCGGTTGGCTTATCCGGAGGTGCCAGACAGCGTTTTAGAAGAAATTGCGGTAGATACCTTTGTCAATGGGCTGAAAGATAGTGAACTACAGAAAGCTTTACGACTAGCAAGACCGAAAGTTTTAGATGAAGCACTTGCTATTGCATTGGAACACGAAACGGCTAGTCAAACTTCACGAAGCCATAGAGTAAGAACCATTGAAGAAAGTGACGAACACAACGATGAACGTCTGGAGGAAATGATACGGAGAGTATTGAGTAATCAGATGCCAAAGAGACGCGAGCCTAGATGTTGGAATTGCGGAGACGTAGGCCACATTCGACGTAATTGTAAGAAGATCGTACAGCCGTCGGAAAACTAGAGCGGGTCGACACCAAGGGGCAACTGCCGACCTCGAGAACTAGAGCCCCCATAGTAACTGTCAACCTTACGTCCTCCGGTGGAATCCACAACTTATACATCGAAGGTCGTATCAATAATAGATGTAGATCATTTTTGGTGGATACAGGTGCAACGAGAACTATCGCACGTCCAGATGTAGTACGAGACCATAATAAATTATCACCTGCAACAGTAAAGCTTAGAACAGCAACTGGTGAGCTAATTAATACATATGGCGAGGCTAATATGTCAGTATCCATTGGCCAGACCACAGTTGAACATCAAGTATTAATTGCCGAGATCTCCGACGAGTTCATATTGGGGATGGACGTACTACGAAAAGTGGGGGCAATATTGGATGTTCAAAATGGAGTTCTCAGGATCAACGGTGAAGAGTTGCCCTTTCACGACGACAAAGAAGATGTCATCCGCTTACTAACTACATGCGACGTAACCATACCCGGTAATAGTGAGAAAATTCTGATGACCATGCTTGATGGACACTGCCGAGAGGGAAGTTTAAGGATGGTCGAAGATGTAGAAAATGTCGAGTTCCTAACGGCGAAAACTTTGGTAAAAGTTCGAGATGTCATCCCTGTAAGAGTTATGAATTTAAGGGAAACTGCTATTAAGTTAAGTAGAGGAGCTTTGATCGGACAGTGTGTTCCCGTGGCTTCAATTTGCTCTATGAATACCAATGAGAAATCATCAAAGTCAAAGTATCCAAAAGATCTTGTCGAGATGATCATTGAAAGATGCCAAGACCTTGACTATGAACGAACGGAAAAAGTAAGGTCTATGCTGATAGAGTATCAAGATGTTTTTGCTATTGATAAGAAGGATAAGGGCAAAACAAGCATAGTAACGCATAAAATAAATACCGGAGACGCTCAGCCAATCAGACAACGGCCTAGACGACTTCCATTTGCGAAAAGAGATGAGGCCGAAGAGATTATCAAGGATATGGACAAACAAGGAGTAATTGAACCATCGAACAGTCCATGGACATCACCAGTAGTTCTGGTAAAGAAGAAAGATGGTTCAACGCGTTTTTGTATCGACTACCGCCAGCTCAATGCGGTAACAAAAAAAGATAGTTATCCTTTGCCCAGAATAGACGATACATTGGATACTCTCTCCGGTTCTCGTTGGTTTTCCACACTCGATTTAAAAAGTGGATATTGGCAAGTAGACATGGAGCCAGCCGATCGGGAGAAAACCGCATTTTCGATAGGATCAGGGCTTTGGCAGTTCACGGCTATGCCGTTTGGTTTATGTAATGCCCCTGCCACATTTGAAAGATTAATGGAGGCCGTTTTAAGAGGTCTAACATGGAAAACATGCCTGGTTTACTTGGATGATGTAATTGTGGTTGGAAGGTCCTTTGATGAACATGCCAAGAATCTAATAGACGTCTTTCAACGATTGAGGGCAGCGAACTTGAAGTTAAGTCCGAAGAAATGTCACATGTTTCGACGAGAAGTTAAGTACTTAGGACATATTGTATCGAGTAATGGTGTAACAGCTGATCCTGAAAAGATTGATGCAATTAAAGATTGGCCAGTACCAAAAGATAAACATGAAATTAGAAGTTTCCTTGGCCTATGTACATATTACCGACGATTTGTCAAAGGATTTGCCAATATCTCCAAGCCCCTAACAAAGTTGACGGAGGAGGGCAAAGAATATACATGGAGTGAAGAGTGCCAAAAAGCTTTCGAACAACTACAAATGGCTCTGATCAGTGCACCGATATTAAGCTACCCGGGACAGGCAGGAAAATTTGTTTTGGATACCGATGCTAGCAACAGTGCTCTAGGAGCTGTTCTCTCCCAAATCCAGGACGGACAGGAAAAAGTCATCGCTTATTTCAGCAAAGTCCTGTCGAAACCGGAAAGAAACTATTGCGTTACCAGAAGAGAACTGCTGGGTGTAGTGAAGGCTTGCGAACATTTCCATAAATACTTGTATGGCAGAAAGTTCCTTCTTCGCACCGATCACGCTGCTCTAAAATGGCTCATACAATTCCGTAATCCAGAGGGCCAGATGGCAAGATGGTTAGAACGATTACAAGAATATGATTACGAGATAGAACACAGGGCCGGAAGAGTTCACTCAAATGCTGATGCCCTTTCGAGATGACCATGCAGTGCGAATTGTAATCACTGTGCCAAATTAGAGGAACGATTTTGCCCCGTGAGACGAACCACCGTAATTAATGAGCAATGGCAGCCCCAACAGTTACAAGACGCCCAAGAAGATGATCCATGTATAAAAAGAGTATTGGATTGGATGCGGCAAGGTGAGAGACCTAGTTGGCAGAACATTAGTGCATGTAGTCCAGAAGTCAAGGCCTACTGGAGCCAATGGAATTGCCTGGTACTAAAAGATGATCTTCTGTACAGAACCTTTGAGAACGATGATGGTACAGAATCTAAGCTTCAGTTAATTGTACCTAAAAGTAAAGTGTCAGAAGTATTGCGTCAGTTGCATGACGGTACATCAGGTGGACACTTTGGTATTACGAAGACTCTGCAAAAGGTTCGAGAACGGTTCTATTGGGTGAACTGTAAAGATGATGTAAGAAGATGGTGCCGAAAATGTGAACTGTGTGCATCCGGTAATGGTCCGGTTGGTAAAAAGAGAGCACCCATGAGACAGTACAATGTTGGAAGTCCTATGGAAAGAGTAGCTATCGACATTGCAGGTCCATTTCCAGAAACCGATGCTGGAAATAAATACATCCTGGTAGCCATGGATTATTTTACAAAATGGACTGAGGCCTATGCATTACCAAATCAAGAAGCTGCTACCGTTGCAGAGGTACTTGTTAAAGAATTCTTTAGCCGATTTGGTGTTCCCTTGGAGATCCACTCCGACCAAGGGCGAAACTTTGAGTCAGCTCTTTTCCAAAACGTTTGTAAATTGATTGGTGCCAATAAGACCAGAACAACACCCCTGCATCCTCAATCAGATGGGATGGTCGAGAGGATGAACCGAACGATGGGTAAACACTTGTCCAAAGTTGTATCTGAACATCAGCGAGATTGGGACCAACACATTCATTTATTCCTGATGGCCTACCGCTCGGCCGTAAATGAAACTACAGGTCAAACACCAACCTGCCTGATGTTGGGTCGTGAAGTTCGGTTGCCCTGCGACCTAGAGTTTGGCTGCGGACCTTCCGAGGAACATGTTGCAGGCGAAGACTACGTTGACCGCCTGAAATTACGAATGAACAACATTCATGAACTTGCCCGACAACACATCCAGATAGCCAGTGACAGAATGAAAGATCAATATGATTCTCGATGCAAGAATGAAAGCTTCGAAGTAGGTGATCTTGTCTGGCTTTATAATCCGCAACGTCGTCGAGGCTTATGTCCTAAACTGCAAAGACAATGGGAAGGTCCATATGAAGTTAAGAAGAAAATAAATGACGTAATATATAGAATTAAGAAGTTGCCAAACGGTAAACCAAAAGTTATTCACATAAATCGTCTTGCACCATATGCTGGCTCAAATGAAACAGAAGAAGCACGAGTCCTCCAACAGGAGATGAAAGATGTCGCACAGCCAAGTTTTAATCAATTTATGTCAAATTACGCAGCGAGAAAGAGTGCTAGATTCGGCGTGACCACAGAAGTTCAGCAAGATCTGTTTGGTGTTCCAGAAAACGTCTCTCTGGCCCACTGTGTTGCCCAAGACCTCGAGATGACTAAAGGAATATCGTCCGTATTCAATAGAAAGTTCGGCCGCCTGGACGAGTTAAGAAATCAGCAGCCTAAAATTGGAAGAGTACTGCGATTGGAAGATGGTCCTCGATCTTTGCTGTATATGGTGACCAGAAAGTCTTATACGGACACGCCAAGCTACGAGAACATATGGCGTGCTCTAACTAATTTGAAGAAAATCGTGTGTAATTATGACATCAAAAATTTGGCTTTACCAAAAATAGGCCATGCAGTAGAAAATCTGGATTGGAAGATTGTGAGAAGCATGCTTGAAGTGGTCTTCAGAGGAACTGGTGTACAAATCACTGTGTGTTGCATGAACCCGAAGATGTCGTACCCTTCAAAGACATTAGACTGTTATTTCTTCTTGAAGGGTGTATGCAGAGCTGGAGAGTCGTGTAGATTCCGCCATCCTGGGCCTTCATTTAGAGTTGCTGATCGAGACGCTCAGATCTTAAGAGGGGAGCAGTGTAGCGGAAGAGAAATCTTGGCCGATCCCCGTATAACAGTAAACACCTCGAGAATGACGTAATCGGATGTGCTAGGCCTCGCCGGAGAATTCTGGAAGGTACGTCACGTAGGCGGAACAAGCCGATAGCTCGAGATGGGAGTCGATTGTTCCAGAATAACAACTGGGTATAAATACGGGCATATTTTGTGAATAAGTTTAGTGTATAAGATAAATTCGTCTGTAACTTATATAAATAAAGTCGTATATAAATTACGAACCGCTAGTTTTATTGTAATTAGAAGTAATTACACTAATCACGCTACAATATGTTTCCAAATAATGTAAATTTCTTATTTTAATTGTATTTAATATCTCATTTTTCTTTATTTCATTCGGTTACAAAACGTGGTTGTCTCTTAATCTTTTGAACCAAGGTTATTTTTAAAAATCTTCTATATGCCCACATATCAAATACTCTGTTCTATTATAATGTTCTATCATTAATGAATATCCTTGTTTTAGCGTTCAAGCCTCTGTTCCATATAAAATACAAAAAAAAATACGCACCTCAGTATTCATATTTCGAGTTACATACTCAGATCATAACTACAAAAAATCTTGCTCCCATTATTAAAAGTTAAACATTAGTCAGATTTATTTCTTTCGTATCTTATGTAACTTGATCTCCTGTATATTATCGTTTTGGTTTTACGACCACCATCCAAAACCGTTGTGAAGTGCTTTTACCATATGCCCAATGCCTGGCATTCTCTCATAACATCTTAGAGAAACACGATGTGCATTTTTTTAAATTTTCAAAATATTACGTGTATGGTATATAAAATATGTTTGTTAACAGTGTAATGTTTAATAATTAAAAGTGCTTATTGAAAATGGCAAACAGCCGAAACGTCTAAGCAAAATCAAGTGTTTTATTTATAACAGACCGCAAACCCAGGAATTAAAAACCAACTATATATATATATATATATATATATATATATATATATATATATATATATATATATATATACAAAATATAGTACAAAACTGCATCAAGATATTATAAAGATGAAGAGGGAAATCTGATAGGTGGAATAGATGAAAAATTAAGAAGATGGGCCAATTATTTCCAGAATATATTATGCACAGACGATCAAGACGAAATAGAGCAAATGCAACTACCACATGAAGAAGAAAGAGACCCAAATGTGAATGAAGAAGTACCTACCAAGGAAGAAATTATAGATATCATAGAAAACTTAAAAAACAACAAAGCACCGGGAGAAAACGGTATCATTGCAGAGTTTTTAAAAGATGGTGGCGAAGGGCTTCAAGAAGAAATCACCGAGTTAATATGCGAAGTGTGGATCAAAGAAAATATACCCAATCAGTGGAAAGAAGCTATCCTATGTCCTGTACATAAAAAAGGAGACGTTACAGATTGTAGAAATTACAGGGGAATAGCTCTACAAGATACAGTATATAAGATTCTGGCCATATTAATTAGAAATAAAATTAAAACAAAAGTGGAAAATTGTCTAGGTGAATATCAAGCGGGTTTTAGAGCACAAAGATCGGTAATAGACCAAATTTTTGCAATGAAACAAATTTTATCTAGCTCATATGAATTCAACCTAACATTAAATATGTTATTTATTGATTTTAAACAGGCATACGATACCATAAAAAGAAGTAAAGTATATGAAACGCTAGAATATTTTGAATTTCCACCAAAAATAGTAAGATTGACTAAATGCATACTTAGTGACACTAAAAGTAAAGTTATGATAGAAGGACGGGTTTCGGATAGCTTTATCACCAATAGAGGCCTGCGACAAGGTGACCCGTTATCAACAGATTTCTTCAATTTAATTTTAGAGAAGATTATACGAGAATGCAATATCTATACTAAAGGCACAGTTTATCATCACAGGCATCAATGTGTAGCATACGCAGATGATATTACCTTAATAACAAGGAGACCTGCAGAATTAAGAGAAATCTTCAATAGACTAGAAAGAACAGCCAAGGAATATGGTTTAGAAATAAACGAAGAGAAAACGAAATATATGGTGATGAAGGGAAATGAAAATCATCTGGGACAGTCCTTTAAGATACAAAGCCCAAGTAAAGAGTATAACTTCGAAATTGTCGGCCAATTCGATTACTTGGGAGTAACACTAACAAATAGGAACGAAGAGAACCAAGAAATAGCAAAAAGAATGGCGAAAGGTAGTAAGAGTGCTGGAAGTCTAAATAAGATACTGAGGTCGAAGATAATATCCAGAAAAGCAAAAAAACGAATATATACAACAGTTATCCGACCTACGGTACTCTATGCTAGCGAGACCTGGACATTAAATAAAGATATGGAAGTAAAATTAGATAGATGGGAACGAAAGATCCTCAGAAGGATATATGGAGGTTTAAAAGAGGGGAATATCTGGCGAAGAAGAACGAATGAAGAAATAATGCAAATATATGGACAACCAAAAATAACAACACTCGCCAAAATTCAAAGATTAAGATGGCTTGGGCATATAGCAAGAATGGAAGAAGGAAGAGTTCCCAATCAACTAATAAACACGGAGGCTGGTACAAAAAGAAAAAGAGGACGCCCCCGAAGAAGATGGTTGGAGTCTGCAAAAGAAGATCTGAAGTCGCTGAGGGTACAAGATTGGAAAAACCTAGCACAAGACAGAAAGAAATGGAAGAAAACAATTAAAGCCTTGGGCCCCTAAGGCCTGTTGAGCTGAACTATATATATATATATATATATATATATATATATATATATATATATATATTGATGCACGTTAAGTTGTGACTTCCGGTATACAGAAGAGGCTGTCCGACTTCCACCTTTTCTACTAGGAATTATTTTTTAAAAATTGTGTATTTGGTAAAAGGGGGGCTTATAAAATGGGTCTACCTATTGAGGGGAAAGGATTTACCAAAATAAATTTTGTATATATATACGTATATACCGAAGCGTACAGCATACGTTATGGCTTCCATATATAGGGTAGTTCAAGGCGCGTTGTCACTTCCAGCGGTGTTGTCATATTTTGGAAGTCACAACGACTCGTCTGCTAGATTTACCTCCTATTTTGAGCGTAATGTGTGATCTTTTGAAACTTTTACTGTGAATACAGTTGTCTGTGTTTTAAAGTTGTCTATTTAAATTAAAATATTGATATTCTTTTGATTATACAGGTTTACAAAAAAATACATTTCGGACTATTTGACGAAACCATATGACTAGGGGGGTTTTTGGGGTCGCTGGTTACGAATCCGGGGTTCGCTAACCTCTATCACGTCAGGTAAAGGTTATTTCAAGGACAAATCAAGATAAATCGACAGTCGCTCTGAAAAAGTATATTAGGAGGGTTTTGGGGTCGCTTATAACGAATCCAGGATCCGCTGACCTTTATCACGTGTAGCTGAAGGTCATTTCGAGGTCAAATCAAGATAAATCAACACAATCGCTGTGAAAAAGTATATTAGGGTGTTTTTGGGGTCCCTGATCACAAAACTGGGGCCCGTTGAGCTCAACCACGTCAGGTAAAGGCCATTTCAAGGTCAAATCAATTTTGTTAACTCCTCCTGATTTGAACTTGAAATGACCTTTACATGACGTAGTAGAGCTCAACGGACCGCAGTTTTCATGAGCAGCGACCCCAAAACTCCCTATACTTTCAGAGCAATTGTGTCAATTTATGTTGATTTGACCTTAAAATGACGTTGAACTAGACGAGATAGAGGTCAGCGGACTCCGGATTCATCTTCAGCGACCCCAAGAACCCCCTAATATACTTTTTCAGAGCGACTGTCGATTTATCTTGATTTGACCTTGAAATGACCTTTACCTGACGCGATAGAGGTGAGCAGACACCGGATTTGTGATCAGCCACTCCAAAAACCCCCTTGTCATATGGTTTCGTCAAATTGTCCGAAATTTAGTTTTTTTTGTAAACCTGTGTTATTTATGATAATATGATTGATATTTATTTTGATAAAAATACTAATATATTATTATTGCTGTAAAATGGATTTATTGGAATTCATTAAAAAAATGTTAATAGTAAGTCATTTATTTATGAAAATTATATCAAAAATGTTAATAAATAAATTTGAACTTATAGAAAATTTTAATATTTTAGATTTTATTACAGGCACCGTCCTTTTAATTTTTGATGTACCAATAATAATATGTAATAAAAAATTAAATGGCTAAACCCTCCAGGTGGGGATTACCCGCTAAAAAGCTATCTAGATCCATCTTTTTCGAGCAGATTTTTCCCAATCTGCTACTCGATACTATTGACTATGCTTCTCCATTTCTTTCTATCCTCTTTTGTTTTTCTGCTAGTCTCTAATTCCTGCCCTATATAAATCTTCCTTTAATTCCTGTAACCATTTATTCTAGTTCCTCCGCGTCTCCTTCTAACTCCGGGTCTCCATTGTAAAATTGAGTTTATAGTTGTTGCGCTACCTGCTCTCCATATATGCCCCAACAATCCAACTCTGTGCCCAAATCTGAAAATCTGGAATAATATCTACCCGGGTCGAAACATTTTTTTTTAATATATGAAAATAGTTATTTATGAAACGGAGTGAGTGCTATACATCGCGTAAGTTCGCAAAAAGTACTTCACGCACAATTTCATACAATATTTTATCTACGATAAACAAATAAAAATACTGTAACTCTTCGTCATTGGAATACATTTCTATTCTACAATTCTTAGAACTGTGACATATAAAAATTCTAATTTCTTTCAAACCACAAAACTGTCAAATTTTTTTTGTAATTTATTGCTCATTATGTCATCACCTCTCTTGTGCTCTGCACAAGAGATCTAAGGTTAGAGCTAAGAATAAGGTTGGCTAGGTGCTACGTTTTCTCGACTCTGTTTTACGGAATGGAAGCTTGAACCTTGAATGCGGCATCAATGAAAAAACTGGAATCATTCGAGATGTGGGTATATAGAAGAATTCTAAAAATATCATGGACAGAACACGTCACAAACAAAGAGGTTCTGAGAAAGGTGAATAAAGAAATGGAAGTCTTAAATACAATTAAAACCAGAAAATTGGAATATCTCGGACATATTACACGTGGAGAGAGATACAACTTGCTCCAACTCATTATGCAGGGAAAGATTCAAGGAAAAAGAAGCATAGGGAGACGCAGAATATCGTCGTTGCGCAACCTGAGAGAATGGTACGGATGTACATCAAACGAACTTTTCAGAGCAGCCGTCTCCAAGGTCCGAATAGCTATGATGATTGCCGACCTCCTTCGCGGAGATGGCACTTGAAGAAAAAGAAGATGTCATCACCATGAAACGCGAAAGTTAAGAAAGAATATTTAATTATATGAAAGTGTGTCAAAAACAGTGAGAAAAAGTAAATCCCATTTAAAATACATTGTTACTTCATGCTTACTTTAAAGCACTGCTATCTATAATGACAGTTTTCACAAACTAAAAATTTATATATTATAATATGACATAGAGTAGATAAAAGTCATTTATTAATTATTAATTGATTATAGTCAGAAGAAAATTAGATCATGCACCCCTTGTTTTTTATAATTGTTAACATACTAAATTACATATCTAATAATTATTGTTATCCATTAAATAGATCGATGCAGATCGGCCTTATATCGGATCCTCTTCTATTAGTCCGTTCGCTAACGGTAAAATATTGCAAAACCCATAAATTTTAAAAAACCACTTAAGATTGACATGAAATTTGGCATACACATAGGTAACATATCAAAGAAGAAAATTGATATTGTGCCGATGTTTTCTTTTGCCAAGCAGACATTCCGTTAACATTTTTAGTCACAACATAATATCAATGTTAAAGTATTATTAGAGCAACGCGTTATGGTGTCACATTTCTTTTAATGACCGACACACAAAATATTTTAATGACGGATCCCACACTAGAACCAGATTTTTATTACCTACTGCTGATAAGGTAAAGAGTTATTAAATATCACTCGTTGTCATCTCTGTGTTAACCCATTAACCACCAAGCAAAGAAATACTGCAATAATATGTAATATATTTGATTAACTAGAGTAAAATAAACTTAAACATTCGTAAAAAAATTGTTTTACACTTTGATAATGGCAGGTGTCACAACAACAAAATGGTTCGTTTTCGAACCTTTGGCGGAAATGAGATAAAAAAAATTGAAATACACAATTTTATTTTTTGTGAAAAGTCTCAAAACATTTAGAGTGTAAATGGTCCTGGAATTTTTGATAGACAAAAATAGTATGGTTAGAACATTGCCTACACCTTCTTCAGCTTCTTTCTCAAAAACGAAGTCGAACGGCCCTCTATCTTTTTTAGAAATTATTTTAGATATTTCCAGTTTACACTTTCCAATTCTGTATCTTGCATTGTGCCAGTTGTATAAATTCGACAAATCGACATATTGTCTACAACACTACACAACCTCCCTTATGTAGCCCCCTCCCCCTCCTTTAACACCCTAGATTATAACAAAACTGAATACCAGAATACCCGTCTTTCTAAAGGTACGTATCCACTACGTTCGTAATATTGGACCACCGAGGCCAACCATCCACTATGTTCACGAACCTCTTGCACTCCGCGCTCCCTGCAACTGCTCCAATCGATACGGTATGCGCTCCTCTACATATAAACCGACACCAATTGGAACGCCGAGGCGGAGCGCGCACTGTTGCACGGTCCGGGAGTGCCTGCCATTCAGTATGTTTACAAACCTCTTGCGCTCCGCGCTCCCTCCAGCTGCTCCCATCGATACGGCATGCGCTCCTCTACATATAAACCGCCACCTATTGGACCTGGAGCGCCAAACGTGTCCACTATGTGGAGCAGTTGCAGGAGCTCGGAGCGCAAGCATAGTGGATACGTGTTTTTACACATAATAAAGAAATATCCCAACAAATTACTGCCTGTGCATCACCTTGAACTTATTCCTGATCAGACAGGATTATATGTCGACTTCCGCCAATGGTTCGTTATCGAACCATTATTTTCAAACACGAGATTTGATGACTCAGAAATTTTTTTTTTTGTATTTTTATAACAATTGGTGTACAAATAGGTTAAAAAAATAATGTTTTAATTTATTTGACCACAAAAGTGTTATGCCAATAAAATTACTACAGTAAAAATAAAGTTGTGTCGAAGGATTGAAAATGTCGGACATTTAGAAAATATTTTTGTGATGAAAGCATGAGTTTGGAAATTAAACAAAATTAAATTTAGTTACACTTATATCTTTTGAATGCTTAAAAAATACAAAGATTTAAAAAAAATTAACGAATTGTCAAAAAAAAATTCTACAAAAAAATGGTGCGTTTTCGCACCTTTGGCGCTAAATGGGTTAATTTGAAATAATAAAATATAAATATTGTAGTTTTGTATTCTAAAATATTTGGAAAAAATATCTATGTATTTTTTTTTTTTCATTTAGGTACACATCATTTTAAGGGATTGTCCGGAAGAGTACAGGCTCAGTATATCGGCAAATGAATTTTGTTTTAAATACCGTCCGTATAGAGAAGGTGCTCGTTGGGGATAGGCGCAAAATCTTAGTCCAGTGCTAATTAAATGCATTAATTTTTTTCGAATTCTGAGAAAACTAATAAGTATTTTTGAAAAATTTAAACGCAGAATGGAAGCTTACATTATTACCGAGGGCAGAAAGTCCCTGAAAACTTATATAATGTTTATTTTAATAACTTATATACCTAATATATGTTTATTTTAATAAAGATAATGGGATGAAAAAACAAGAGAAAAGTTAGTGTGATTTTTAATTTCGAATATTTCATTCAAAAGAAACTTTTTTTTATTCTAAGGGACTTTCGGTCCCCCGTAATAATGTTATCTTTCATTCTGGGTGTATGTTTTAAAAAATATTTATTAGTTTTCTCAGGATTCGAAAAAAATAAATGTATTTAAATAGCATTGGACAGAGATTTTGCGCCTACCCCCTTAAGAGAGAGTTTACTGTATTTTATATTATTACTAGAATTTATTACTTTAAACTTTTTATCGCTCTTGATTCATTTTATCGTGTATTTAATTCCATTCAATTGTAATTGTACATTCAATTTTTTTGTAATTTTTACACGTTTTATTACTTTCGAAATAACAATAACTATAAAATCGATTTTTCAGCCTACTTGGGTCAAAAAAATACACAATTTTCGGAAATTTCGTTAAATGAGAACATTTACCTACATTTCTTGTATTTAAGCTTTTAATAAGATTTTTAAAAATAATTTAGATTATTTAATAGATACATTCACCGGCACGAAAAACGGGCACCCCAAAAAATGGGTCATTTTTGATGGCTCGTATCTCCTAAACCTATTCTCCGATTTAAGTATTTCTTTAATATGTTATAGCCTTATTCTTTAACTATATCGCTGTAATAATATTGTTTCTAGACAGGTAAATTATCATTGTATACTGGGCGTACCAATCAAACTGGTTTTTTTTCAATTTTCACAACACTCTGTGGAATATTCTAGCCTTTATACAATATTGAAATTAAAACCCAACTATAGCCCCAGGTTTTCTTAATGTTCTGTTTGTTATTCATTCGCTTATGTTGGATAATAAAAAAGTTAGGGACTTTAACAATTAAACATGTTCTTTATCAATACATGGTGTTTCTAAATAAGTGCGACAAACTTTAAGGGGTAATTCTGCATGAAAAAATAATGATCGTTTACTTGATAAAGCTATGTCCGCAAATGCTTGCAAATATAAAATTATTTTGCCAAACGATCATTATTTTTTCATGCAGAAATTACCCCTTAAAATTTGTCGCACTTATATTTAGAAACACCTGTATCGATAAAGAACATGGCTAGTTGTTAAAGTCCTTTTTTATTATCCAACGTAAGCGAATGAATAAAAAAACAGAATGTTAATAAAACCTGGAGCTATAGTTAGGCTTTAATTTAAATATTTTATAAAGGCTCGAATATTCCACAGGGTGTTGTGAAAATTGAGAAAAAAACCCAGTTTGATTGGTACACCCGGTATACAATGAAAATTTACCTGTCTATCAACAATGTTATCATAGCTATATTGTTAAATAATAAGGCTATAACATATTAAAAACATTACTTAAATCGGACCAAAGGTTTGGGAGATACGAGACATCAAAAATTACCCTTTTTTTAGGGTGCCCGTTTTTCGTGCCGGTGAGTGTAGATTAAATTAGAAGTTCATTGTAAAAAAGGAAGTAAACAAAAACACGAGAAAAATGAATTTATATAAGTAAATAGGTAAGTAAATATTATAGATTGAAATAAGTACAGAAAATATTCCACATATTACAGAAAATCACTTATTGTACCTTCATTTAAGGCTAACTTTAAAAGTAAAGCAGATCTGCGATTATTCATGTTTAAAAACAAAAGGCACACAAAACACTAAGTACGATTAGGACCGCGAATCTACAACAGATAAATGTCTGGAAACCGTTACACAGGGTTGCCAAAAAACGGAAGTCACACCGAGCGGTGTGGTATACGGAAGACGCTACGCGTTGTGTACATAACCTGTATAGTAGCACGGGAGCGACACTAGCGCTGGTGATATACCGTCGAACTAAAATCTGATCTTATGAGTATGTTAGATACGATATGACTTCCAGCGAAATTTTTAATATAAGCCTTCTGATACCATCTAGTAGCCAAATTCGTAAAAATATAGGCAAAACGTTGTGACTTCCGAAATCGGAAGTCATAACGGTATATATGAAGTAACAACGTATTACGAGAATCTACTTTGGAAGTCACATGGATACATGTATCAATATATATATATATATATATATATATATATATATATATATATATATATATATATATATATATATATATATTATATGTATATATATATATATAAATATATTTATATATATCATAAAGGAGTACGACCGTCAATTCCAATATAAAAAAGGAGCACTCGTAAGTGTAGGGTTTTATCGGTCAAGTGGGTGAAAAAAGAGACAAAGAATTCGGCTACTTCATCTATTTATTGAAAACGTTTCGTCTACTGCTCAGTAGACATCATCAGTTTATCTACAAAAAGAGTGTTATAAGAAACAACATCCAAAGGAGAGGTAAAAAAGCACTAGCGTTACCTTAAAAAGACATGTAGCAATAGATAAGTTGTACATAGTAAAAAATCTTATCCATGAACCAATGCAATGTAAAAATATATAACATTTAAATGTATAGTTAATATTTAAAAACTTTAATACAGCTAAAGACAAGACCATGTGGTAACAGTCACATATAAAAAACAAGTGAAAAAAAAGCCGGCTTGCTTTTTTAATGTCAAGGATGAACCAAGAAAAAACCAGATTCACACTTCCAGAATTAGTAGTATTTAAGCATACTTCATTTTAACTTTAGGTAACATCATTATAGGATTTGAATGCTAATGTGCAAAATTGAAAATTTAAAGTTTAATAGTTACCAGCAGGTCAATCTGAGCCCAACAGACACACAAAAGCAAATGGAGTTTGAAATATCAGGTCTAAACTGACATCTCGCCAAGAGGCAGGCAACCTTGAAAATTTTTACAAAGAGTGACTGACAACTGCAGTGCATCGCGGTAAAATTCAAATTGATGTAATAAAAGAGTTGTAAAAGTGTTTAAAAAGTGAAAATAATATCAGAAGTAATCAAGGGATGTACCCTATACCTCGTGGACAAGAATCACAGTATATTTTAAACACGTGAGGGCAAATCACATAATTATATGGAAAAGTGCCTACGTTAGTACTGGTTATCCAGTAACCAACAAATATATAAAATAGTACAATATTATAACTTCCATATATCGCAGCTCAATGTGCAGATGAAAAAATGCAAAAATATAAGAAAATCCATAAATCAGTCCAACAAATTGTAATTTATAATTCATATCAGTAATGCAAAATTTTATCCTATGGAAGTTTTTTATTTTTTAAAATGTTAAATCTATTAAGTAAACTGTTATTATTAAAACAGGTGGGAAAAGCTTAAAAAAACCACAAAAAACTTTTTTACAATATAATAATTTGAGTGTAATAATACCAACTAACTCTGCAAAATCAATGCATGGTATATTTGACTCAAGTTACTGATGTCAGTTCTCTTGTTAAGTACATTAGAAGTCTTCAATATGAAACACATCTCTAAGAACTGTCTTTTCGACAGGTTGCGTTCATTACAAAGGATCTTGGTTTCATCAAAGTCCACCTTATGTTTTGTATCTATTGCATGTTGGGCTAAGGCACATGTTGGTTTTTTCAAAGTGATATCACTACGGTGTGAAATTAAACGTGATTTTAAAGCTCGCTTTGTCTGCCCTACATAACATGCGTCACAATCAGCACAAGGTATGTGATAGACCACATTAACTTGTTCCAAAGGGGACAAGGGTGTTTCAGTCTTAGAGAACAAATTTCTGACTGATCTTGCATTCTTAATTGCAATCTTAACAGGAATATTATTATTTTTATATAGTTTAATAAGTTTATCAGTAACATGAGGAAAATAAGGAAGTGAAAAAAACTGGGAAACAGGAGTCCCAAGATTAGTAGTAGGCAGAATTGTGATGTTAACAGTATTATTCGATATTGATCTAAGTTGGTCACCATTGGGTATGTCGTTCAGAGAAGAACCGTAACTTTGGGAAAAAAGAAATTTGTTGATAAGAGAGGAAGGGTAGGAGTTATCTACCAAAATACTTCTGAGTAACAGAAGGGATTCCCTTCAATTAACAGGATGTGTCAACCTATGTAGCCTACAGCTTAAAGCTTTAATAAGGTTTATTTTATATTTAAAAGGATGACAAGAATGGTAGTTGAGAAACCTATTGGAGGCCATTGGTTTCCTATACCAACTTGTAATAAGTGTGTTATCTCCACTTCTAGTGACACGCATGTCTAAGAAGGGGATACTATGGTTAATGGGGTCCTCGAGTTCACATGTGAACTGCAAATGAGGATCAAACCCATTGAAGATGGACAAGGTGGCCTGAGTCTTGCCTGGTGGTAAGGCTAGTAATAGGTCGTCCACATACCGCTTAATAAAAGGAACTTGAAAATCTAAACAACCCAGACGGTCAGAGACTAAATCATCCAGAACATAATTCACTATCCCATCACCCATCCTAGTGACCACCTGTACAATAGTACCACCACCTGCTTACTGCGTTTTAATAAATACAATATATACATTTTTTATTTCCTATAAATAATAATTAAATACAAAAAAAATAAAATGTTCGTTATCGACATTGTTCCCGTTTCACTTGTCACTCACGGTGTTCTCGGATTGTAAGCATATAATCTATTCTTATGTATTTCCCTGATTTTATTGTTTTCCAATCGGATCTTACAATTAACATTATTTACCTCTGTTATTGTGAAGGGGCCTACATAAAGACTATCAAACTTGCCATTCTCTTCCCTTTTTACCAGGACTAGGTCTCCTATTTTAAAGTGTTGTGGTGTTGCTTTGAGCTTATTCTTTTCTTGTCGCTCTTTTTTGTGCTTTAGTAAGAAGGTTCTAGCTCTCTCGTGTGCGCTTTGTAGTTTGTAGCGTAACTCATTGTAGTAAGCATCTATATTGTAACATGGTTGAATCTCCTGTGCAAGGTCTTCTGGTAGGTTAACCTTCCTGCCATATAACAGTTCAAACGGTGTGTAACCATGATACGCGTTAGGGGTTGTATTGTAGCAGTATGTGAACATCCTGCAACACACATGCCAATTTTCTCTGTCTTCGTCTATGAATGCTCTTACGTACTCGTTTAATGTTCTGTGCAGTTTTTCGCAACTTCCAATGGACTGTGGATGGTATGCCGTTGAGAAGTTGTGCTCTATTTTTAGTAGATTTGTTAGTTCCTGCATTACTTCATTTTTATATTCTGTGCCTTGGTCTGTTCTTATTTGCTTCATGAGTCCGTATGTTGGTATGAAATGATCAAAAATTCCTCGGGCTATTGTCTCTGCTTCTTTATTGCACACGGGTATATTGACCGCGTATTTCGTAAGCTCACATAACATTGTTATACAGTATCTATTACCTTCGTTACTTTTAGTAAATGGACCTATCGTATCTATGTATACTATGTCCCATGGTTTGGAAGAAGTGTCCGATATCACGAATTCCTCGACATGTGTTCTTTTTGGTTTGTTAATTTGACATTTATGACATTGTTTAACGTATTTTCTTACGTCTTTTTCCAAATTTTTCCATCTAAATCTTGCTTTTAGCTTCTTTATGAGTCTGTTATTTCCTACGTGTCCTCCAAACATCGAATGATTATGATATTCTTCTATTAACCTGTGC
Organism: Diabrotica virgifera virgifera; assembly: GCF_917563875.1. Lineage (NCBI taxonomy): Eukaryota > Metazoa > Arthropoda > Insecta > Coleoptera > Chrysomelidae > Diabrotica > Diabrotica virgifera. The sequence continues at coordinate 181,010,433 of NC_065443.1, read as the reverse complement.
TTTTCTTTGTCATCTTCTGTTGTTTCTGGTACTTCACATATGTATATTTCTACATTCTTCAATATTTCGTTTCCTTGTTTAATAAATTCCTCAATTGTGCACACTTTAAAAATAATATCGTTTACGTATATTTTTACTTTACGTACTGCATTCTCTACCGCCAGCTTATCAAGCTGTGCCAACATTTGGTTTAAATCAAAATGATTGAATCCTGTGGCTATGCTCTTGCTGTACTTTATTTTGTTTTTGACCCTAATGCTCAGTCTTGGTGAGATTAGTTCTGCTCCAAAAGACAAAATTAGTAGTCTATGCACCTCTAAATTATTTAGTACCTTTCTTACTGTTTGTTTGGGGGCTTCTGGCTGTAGTGCGAGTTCACTTTCTGCCTTCGTTTGCCTTGCATCCTTCTTCTTTTCTCTTGCTTGTGCTCGTGTTATAGCTAATATATGGGTATTATCTATGTATAAGTTCTTTAGTTGATGTAATGTTATTCTTGAAAGGCTGTCTGCGTAGTTATTTTTCCCTGTTATGTATTCTATTTCGAAATCGTATTCCTCTAAATCTAATCTGATTCTTGTAAGTTTCAAAGTTGGTTCTTTCATTGCAAATAAATGTGTTAGTGGTTTATGATCCGTTTTTACTAAAAATGTTGGTGCTCCATATAAATAACATTTGAAATGATTAATTCCCCAATGAATCGCTAGTAATTCCTTAACGATTATAGGTTTATTACATTCTCCTTTATTGAAACTTCTTGATGCGTATGCTATTGGTAGGTCTATTCCGTTATAATCCTGACTTAAAATTGCTGAACAACTCTCGTTGGATGCGTCTGTTGTTAGGATGAATTGTTTATTGAAATCTGGATATTTTAGGATCGGTGGCTTCATCAGAGATGATTTAAGCTTACCGAATGCTTTGTCACATTCTTCTGACCAAAAAAATTCTACTCCTTTTCTTGATAATCTGTTGAGTGGTCTGCATATTTCAGCAAAATTTTGAATAAAACGTCTATAATAGTTACAAAATGCTACGAATCTTTTTGTTTCTTCCGCTGTCTTAGGTGTCGGGTATTGTTCAATCATTGCATATTTCGCTTTGTCTGGTGATACTCCTTCCTGAGAAAGATCATGTCCTAAATATGTTGCTTCTCTTCTAAAAAATTGACATTTTCCTGGGTTAACTTTCAAATTGAATTTTCGACATGTCTCGAATGTCTTTTTCAGGTTGTCTAGGTGATGTTTTTCGGATATTCCTATTACTACCATATCGTTCATGTAGAGAAATGCTTTGTCTGGTGTTAATCCCGAAAATGCTATTGACATCATCCTTGAAAAGCTATTTGGGCTTACATTTAATCCAAAAGGTAATCTGGTAAATTGAAATGCTCCATTTTCTGTGCTAAACGATGTGTATTTTCTCGATGATTTTTCTAATGGTATCTGATGAAAACCTGACATTAAGTCTATAACTGAAAACCATTTTGCTCTTCCTAGTTGATCTAGTATCGAGTCTATCCTTGGTAAAGGAAATTTGTCTGTGACTATTTTCTTGTTCAGTTGTCTAAAATCTATGCATAATCTCCATGCTTTATTTCCATCTATCGCCTTTTTCGGTACCAGCACTACTGGGCTGTTGTATTCTGATGTAGACGGTTCTATTATTCCTTGATCTCTCAGTTTTTGTACTTGTCGGTTTAATTCCTCTGTTTGTGCATGAGGTGTCCTATAGTTTTTAATGTATACCGGAGTTTGGTCTTTAACTCTCAGTTTCTGCTCGTAGAAGTTGTTACATGTTAGCATGTCATGCCTTAGGGCGAATATATCTGAATAATTCCCGTAATTCCTTTTTCCTATCCTTGTTGTCGTTGATCAGTCTATATATGTTGAATAACTTAATGTCTAATGTTTTGATTGCGTTTGTCTCTACTTTTACTGTTTCGTAGGTTGTGTTCAAAATTTTGATGTACGGATTATTACTTGAAATAATTGCTCTCGCTATGAATATTCCTGGTTGTATTTCCTGTTGTTCCACTATCCTGTCATTCTTCAGCGTTTGAAAAATTTTTACGACTCTGTAAATTTCACATCTAGGCGGTATTATTCATGCCTATTCTGTAACTCATTTCGATGATAGAAGTCAGTAAAATCGAATAGAAGTGACCAAGTCGAATAGAAATAGTCCAAATCCGTATTCCATAACTACTTCGGAATCTCTACAATCGTAATGTGAATATAAATCACTTCGACAGCATTTACCCTGTCGAGATGAGATTTCGATTATCGGAATTGTGGTTGACGCAAGCGCATTTTGTTTTGTTTTGACGTTTATATTTTATATATAAAAATAATTAATTACACACTACTTATTTATAATTATTTATAGTATTTGTACCTTTTTTTAGCTGCTTAATTTTTAGTCTGTGGTGTTATTTGTTTAGAGAACTATATATATTTCATTTAGACATGTTGTACGAGTATGAATAATTGGACCTAACCTTATTTATTTGCTACTTGGCGTCTGAATGTTTCCCATTCACATTGTTGCCATATTTTGTTCGCATATTTCTTGTACAATTGCAATCAATGGTATAATGCACAAGAATAGCATACGATAGACTTCTTATGCGTTAATTGATAAATAAATATTATACCAGTATACTTGTATATTTATCAGTCAACGCTCATAGTCTGAACAAATTATAGAAAAGATGCCATTTTTGGGAAAAGCTGTTTAGCAGTTATTTCAACTGGAATCGAATCTTAAAGATTGCATATTATTAGTAATATCAATTTTAAATAATTTATTAATAATAATGAATTAATAACATCAATTTAAATATCTTTGATTTAAAAGCATTTATACTTCTTATCTTCACTTATCTTTTTTATTTATCAGTTTATCTTCTTTTTTATATCAATTTTAATTAACTTTAATTTAAAACCATTTATCCTCTTTTGAGCTTTTTGCATCCAGTATTTACACGAATATTTTATTTACTTCTCAAAACTTTGAGGATAGTATGAAGAAAGTATGAAAACATTGAGGAAATGGCAACGGTGTCATATTTCAAGTAACAAAATAGGTCACAGAACACAATTTCGCTGGTTACTGCGCGGTTGCCACCTCCTCAGAACCGCGTGAAATAGAAGTCAGAGATTTCGATTACGATATGAGTTACAGAATACCGATCCAAACACAAAAATGACGCGATAGATATCAAACATTCCGATTTTGGGTAATTACGATTCGACTTGGTCATTTCTATTCGATTTGTTAAAAGTTACAGAATAGGGCTGATTTTATCGTGTCATTCATGCCTATTCTGTAACTCATTTCGATGATAGAAGTCAGTAAAATCGAATAGAAGTGATCAAGTCGAATAGAAATAGTCCAAATCCGTATTCCATAACTACTTCGGAATCTCTACAATCGTAATGTGAATAGAAATCACTTCGAGAGCATTTACCCTGTCGAGATGAGATTTCGATTATCGGAATTGTGGTTGACGCAAGCGCATTTTGTTTTGTTTTGACGTTTATATTTTATATATAAAAATAATTAATTACATACTACTTATTTATAATTATTTATAGTATTTGTACCTTTTTTTAGCTGCTTAATTTTTAGTCTGTGGTGTTATTTGTTTAGAGAACTATATATATTTCATTTAGACATGTTGTACGAGTATGAATAATTGGACCTAACCTTATTTATTTGCTACTTGGCGTCTGAATGTTTCCCATTCACATTGTTGCCATATTTTGTTCGCATATTTCTTGTACAATTGCAATCAATGGTATAATGCACAAGAATAGCATACGATAGACTTCTTATGCGTTAATTGATAAATAAATATTATACCAGTATACTTGTATATTTATCAGTCAACGCTCATAGTCTGAACAAATTATAGAAAAGATGCCATTTTTGGGAAAAGCTGTTTAGCAGTTATTTCAACTGGAATCGAATCTTAAAGATTGCATATTATTAGTAATATCAATTTTAAATAATTTATTAATAATAATGAATTAATAACATCAATTTAAATATCTTTAATTTAAAAGCATTTATACTTCTTATCTTCATTTATCTTTTTTATTTATCAGTTTATCTTCTTTTTTATATCAATTTTAATTAACTTTAATTTAAAACCATTTATCCGCTTTTGAGCTTTTTGCATCCAGTATTTACACGAATATTTTATTTACTTCTCAAAACTTTGAGGATAGTATGAAGAAAGTATGAAAACATTGAGGAAATGGCAACGGTGTCATATTTCAAGTAACAAAATAGGTCACAGAACACAATTTCGCTGGTTACTGCGCGGTTGCCACCTCCTCAGAACCGCGTGAAATAGAAGTCAGAGATTTCGATTACGATATGAGTTACAGAATACCGATCCAAACACAAAAATGACGCGATAGATATCAAACATTCCGATTTTGGGTAATTACGATTCGACTTGGTCATTTCTATTCGATTTGTTAAAAGTTACAGAATAGGGCTGATTTTATCTATATTATCCAAAATGTTTGTACTAATGTAACAATCGTTGTCCTCTTTAATGTGCATTTTAAGGTTAGCGTAGTCTAGTATGCATTGAAAGTTTGAAATAAAGTCTCTCCCAATGATTCCGTCGGTTGGAATAGGAAAGCTAAGTTCCACTAATTGAAAGATATGCTCAAATCGAGATCCTTTTACTTCTAGCGTTGTTTCAACTTCTCCCATTGTTTGTAATTCTCCTTTAGTTACTCCTTTTATTTTCGCTTTTGTGTTTGGTTTCACATGTTCCTTCATAAAATCTTGTGAACATTTCAGTATTGAAATATCAGCTCCTGTGTCTATGATAAAGGTATTTGTGTTTTCTAGGATTCTTGTTTTCATTCGTACAAAATTCGTTAGGTTTAAATCGAAGTTGTAAATATTATATTCCACTTCTGACTGTGTACTTTCCTTGTTTCGTTCATTCAAAACCCCAACTGCTGGTTTTCTGGTTCCTCTTGGCTGTCTTCTAACTCAAGTAGCCTTACGTTTCTGTTACGTCCTCCTCTCTGGTTCCCTCTGTACGTTTGGTTGTTGAATTGTCTATATCCTCTGTTGGAATAATTCCGTTGGTTTCCTGTTTCTTCTCCTTCTTTCCGTTGTCCGAAGTTATTTCTTCTTCCTCTATCGTATTTGTTATGGTATCCTCTTCGGTATTGCTGTTGTCCTCTCCTATTTTCATAATTCGTCCTATAATTGAACACTCTTCCCTGTGTGTTCTCCTCTGTCGTATCAATCGATAAAAATTTAGGTACTACTTCCTGCGGTGTTGTGAAATTACCTGCCTCCAGTATTAACTTAGCTCTATCCGTATTAACATTTCGTTGCATTGTTGCTACGACTGTTTCCGTTGTATATTTTTTCGCTAGCTCCAATGGCATTCCTTCCGCTATGTATGCTACCTTCAACTGTTCCGCTAATTCCTCTACTTCGGATGCGTACACTGCTGCATCTTTGTTTCCTTGCCTTTTCTTTGCTAACTTGTCTATTATCGTTTTCGGATTGTCGCCTCTTAATTCCTTCTTCAGTGCCGCTGCTATAAGTGGGATCGTATCCTCTGTGGTTATCAGGTTTCTAGCCTTATTAGTCAATCTTGTTTTTTTTTAATGTTATCGCTGTTTCTTCATGTCCTTCTGCTATTTTCCCAAGTAACTCTAATGCGTCTAAAAATGGTTGTAGTTTCCCTGCGCTTCCATCAAACTCGTTGGGCAATACCTTGCTTGCAATATTCAAAAATTCGTTGATTGTCAGAGCCATGTTTAATATTTTTATCTCTTGTTTTATGTCGCTTTTTCCCTCTCTTATTTCCTCGTCAATTTTTTCCTCTATCTCCTCGTCACTTTTTTCCTCTTCTACTTCTTCGTCGCTTTGTTCTTCCTCTATTTTCTTGTCGATTGGTTGGTGTATTGAACTTGGAACTACTGTCCTTAAGTTTACAGCTTGAAATGAGCGTATAACTTTGTCTCTTATTTTTCCGAAATATTTGTTGCACGCTTCTCTTTGTTTGTCCGATAGCGCTTCCCAATTTTTCTTCGTTAAATGTGTGAATTTGTTATACAATTTAATTAGCTGTGTCGTTACTTCTTCTTGTATATCCTTAGATTTAGGTACTTTCTTCTTCAAGACCCTTCTACTTTGTCTTGTTACTTCTTGCGTAATCTCCTCAACTATTTTAACGAAGTCTTCCCAAGTAACTTTGTTGCTACTCATTTATTCATAATTTTCCTTATTCCTGTACCCGTAACGAACGCATAAATTTGACAGTCTTACGAGGTATAGTAAATATATATGTATATAAAATGTTATGTCAAAAATAGTAAAAATATAGTAAATTGCAATAAAAAAATCATTATATCAATCAATATAAATCACTATAAAAATCAGTAGACCAATAAAAATGTAATAAAAATCAGTAGGTAAAATAATAAATGGATAAAAAGTCAGTAAAGATAAAAATGTATGTTGGTAAATATATAAAAATCAATATCAAATAAAAATGTATCATTACGTCCTATAAATAACCATAATATTTGTAAAAAAAAATTCCTTATAATACCAATAAGGTAATTAAAATAAACTAGGTAGATAAAAATAGGTAAAACCTAGATTATTTATCTTAAATTACGATTATATTACGTTATTATATGGTTATACGAATCAAGAGTAATATCGTGGAAATACCATAAGAATAGCTAATATGGACTTACCACTTTTACACGTCTGTGTTCGTATCACCCAAAAGTCCTCGCTGCACGTTCCATAGCATTGTCCGTTGTCCCACGATGTTCCATCTCCATACCAAGTTCCATTTTCCATACCATTCTCAGCTCCGTCTCGGGCCTGACGTCTCCATCCTTTTCTATATACAGTGGAACCCCGATAAGTCGGCCCCCGATAACCCGGAAGTCCGGCTAACCCGGACCGATTTTCATCAGACGATATACGATAGTAAAAATGACTCATGGCACACGGCGACGGCGGCCGAGCGACGGTCATTGTCTCGGATTTATCGGAAACAACAGGCACCTGTTATTCCTTTATTTATTTCAAACTGTCTTAGCATTGTTTAAAAAAGACTAAAAGACTAATTAAAAAATTCTTTTTTAAACAATGGTCTTAGTTTTCACTGTTCATAACATCCTTCCGATTGTGACTGTATTGTGTGTAGTACAGTCTTGTATTGTTTGTTTCTGTTTGCTTAGGTTTGTGGTTGCGTGTTTTTAATAATTTAGATGTGTAGGTACTGTGCATTATATTTCACGTTATTTCAATTATAACGTCTGTAAGTATACCGTATTTTATTAATTTTTACCATATTCTCCGGCTAACTCGGATTTTCGATAACCCGGATCGGCCGCGGTCCCGATTAATCCGAGTTATCGAGGTTTCACTGTACCACACTGTTCTAGGGTGGTCGAGGTGCCAGAACATTGACGTGTTTCTCCATACTGGTCCCGTTTACCAGTCCTGTGTTCTTCCCTGGTTCTGGATCGCCATATGGTGGCTCCTACCTTCTGAGCCACCTTCGATAATTAAGGGTTGGTTACCCCCCTACCATGAAATAACTCGTATCACCGTAGATGCATTTATTTTGTAAGTTAGAGTACTAACGGTAAGGAGCTGGTGGTACGTTAGTTCTCAGTAGCTGTGATGTTTTCCCTTTGGGATCTCAAATATTAATGACTTACTCTTCGCAATGGAATTAAAAAATAATAATTAGTCTTCTCCTGTTTATTGTTTTGGTATATAATGAAAGTAAGATTGTTTTGGTTAAAAGCGCTGAGTCGACTAGGTTATAAAAATAATGAATACTATTGTTATTTCAAACCGACCTTGGTCAAACATAAACTGTTACACCGATATGTGCTAATGTAGGTCGATCGTATTTACTATCAACAAACGTAGTTTGTTTTGCTAAAGACATTTTTAATTATTAAAAGGATTTGTTTTAATAAGAAGATTACTAAGAGATGCCGTGTATCCCAACACAAATGTTATATACTTTTACATTGCATTGGTTCATGGATAAGATTTTTTACTATGTACAACTTATCTATTGCTACATGTCTTTTTAAGGTAACGCTAGTACTTTTTTACCTCTCCTTTGGATGTTGTTTCTTATAACACTCTTTTTGTAGATGAACTGATGATGTCTACTGAGCAGTAGACGAAACATCTTCAATAAATAGATGAAGTAGCCGAATTCTTTGTCTCTTTTTTCACCCACTTGACCGATAAAACCCTACACTTACGAGTGCTCCTTTTATATATATATATATATATATATATATATATATATATATATATATATATATATATATATATATGTATGAAAAGGGAAATCTTTGCTGACAATGTTATAAAACAAGGTGTGTTATTGGGGAATTCAGCAAGTTCTAGGTGAAAGAAAACACTTTTTACTTGTCCAAGCTTTCGGAAACTTTATTAAATTGTTCCCATCGTCAGGGTAAACTGCAATATAAAATATGATGGCAGTGATTTATTCTCTTAATATTTTTACTGAAAAAAGGTATACTACATTCATCTCACTAAACTCAACTGTTTTCGAGATAAACGTATTTTAAATCTGCGATACAACGTATTTTAAAACCTTTTTATATACTTGGCTTGGTTGATGTCACGGACTCCGCAAATTTTATAATCCATTTTAAAAATAGTTTTAGGCTACCTAGACATCTGAAATTTTCAGGATAGCTTATAACTAGCTAACAATGCAATAGTTTACTGCTATCATACAGGGTGATTAATAATTAGTGGGGTGAAGCTCCGTAGATCCGTTATAGTAATGTATAGCGATAAAACTTAATAACAAAAATTGTAGCGAACTTTGAGCTTCACATTACAAAATTAGTTAGAATGTTACAGGGTGTTCCATAACATAGTGGCAGACCAAACTTATGATTTTTGAAATAGAACACCCTGTATTTTATTTTATATTCGAAATCTTCGTAACTTTTCGATTACAAAAATATAAAGGTTTGGTATGTTATACGGGGTATTTACAAAGTTATAACCAATTTTATATGAAAATCGTAACAAGTTTAACTACCTGTATAAATAAAAGCAAGCACAAGGTCAATGGTTTATTAACGTCATATTTTTTATTTATTGTCAAAATTTTCGAAAATGGTTGTTTTGCTAATTTTCTTTATATTGAATACAATGTGAGTCAAAACGCAAGTACATTATTTTCTCAGTAATTTTAAATAGAACACCCTGTATTTTATATCATTATCGAAAAGTACCATTACCATACTATAATTTTTGTATAACATTCCCTATGTGTAAATTTACTAGTTTTCGAGATAATATCATTTTTTAGAGCAAAATTGTTAATAATTAGGGGTCTAAATCTTTCCAAATTTTAAGTAAGCCATGACTGAATAATTGTCGAAAACTTACAATTTACGATTACTGATTATCAATCTGTAATCAAAGTTGGCTACAATTTTTGTTATTAACTTTTATTACTATCTATTACTTATAACGGATCTATAAAGCCTTACCCCACTGACCAATCACACTGTATGGATAAATCGATTTTTTTTAATTTCAAACTACTTTAAAAATGTGACTAATGCAATGATATTTTAAAGTACGTTAATAAATCGATATCTAGAAATTGATGGTGCCTCAGTGGCATTAGACTGCAGATCGAGAGGTCCCCAGTTGGAACCCGGCTGTTGCGTATCTTTTTTTAATTGTTTTAATAAATAATTAAAAGTTTATATACTTAAAATTATATACCATTTTAAACAATTGTATTATAAAAAATACTGTTTTATACTAGGGTAATTTTTGGAATAATAATTATAAATAACCAGTTAATACACCTACTAAAAAATCATATTTTATAAGTTAATTATTCTTTCCAAACATGTTGTGTCCTATATTAACAATAACAAAATCGTGATATTATAAAAAGTACTTTTTTATTAGAGAGTAATTTTTGGAATTTTAAGCATGTTATCGTTAAATCGTTTATCGTTAAATTATTTTATATTCTTGCCTATAAATAATAAAAAGGTTTTAAGTATTATAAAAAAGTTCTTTTTTATAAAAGTGTAATTATTTGTGCATAATATCATTGTAGTTAGACCCGAAAAATAAACTTCAAACCATAATAATTGTGCCAGTTCTCATATTTATGTCATTGCATCGCAAATTCCATTTAAATAAATTTTCGATACATTTTTGTAAATTTTTACGGTTTTAAGTTATTTTTGAGGTGTAACTACAATGATAATATGCAAAAAATGATGTTGCCTCGCAGATTTAAAATGCGTTTATCTCAAAAACGGTTGAGTTTAGCGAGATGAATGTAGTATACCTTTTTTAACTAAAAATATTAGGAGAAAAAATTTTGATTCAAAAAGTATGTAGAGTGGGGGATAAAAAAATTGAACGTAATAAATGAGCACTGAAAGACGTATGTGGCGCCCTCTGGGTAATACATCATTTTTAGTGGCGAATTTAGATTTCTCGTCCCAAAAAACCCCCGCTTACCAAATTTCGTGTTGTTATCCCCCGCCTGTCAGGAAATATTCAAGAATAAATAAAATAAAAGTTTAACTTTGACACCCTGTATTTCGGTTATTATCAACTTTTGTACTAAGGTAAGTTAGCTTAAATCGTCCTATTTTAACCTTAAAAATCTAATCTTAAAAATCTATGGCCCATTCTTTACCAAATACCCTGTATATTATGTATTAAATTGGGTATATATAATATACAGGGCGTTTGGTAAATAATGGGTCATAGCGTAACCTTAGATTCTTGAGGTTAAAATAGGTCGATTTAAGCCAACTTACCTTAGTACGAAAGTTCATAATAGCAGAAATACAGGGTGTAAAAGTTAAACTTTTATTTTATTTATTTTGTAATATTTCCTGACAGTCATGAGATAACAACACGAAATTTGGTGAGTGAGGTTTTTTAGAACGATAAACATAAATTCCCCACCAAAAATTATATATTAATACGTTCGATTTTTTTTTCATCTCCCACTCTACATAATTTTAAGATCAAAACTTTTATTTCTTGAAAATAGTTTCTGTCCTTGTGGGATCGGTACTCACCGGAGGGACCGCAGACGTTCGGATCCAATTAGCGTCTCTTTGCAAAGACAATGACGTCGACTTTGCAAAGTAATAAGATACTTACTCAACACACACACACTTCACATTACACCTGAGTTAGTGATAAGTTATACAATTACGTGGCGAAAGGTTCTAGTTCTAAACCAAGGCCAGAATCAGAGAAAAAAAAACTTTTATTCCTTGTATTATTTTTACTTAAAAAAGGGTATTCGCGGTGTGCAAGTACTTGGAAGGGAAACGAGAAACGACCGTGCGCGAGTCGCGGAGAAATATTGCAACTATCTTAAATAATTTATATTGTCAATTGAAATTGTCAAATTGACGTATATTTTATACCTTCTGTCATTAAAGCAGAAAAATTATATATTGCTCCACAATATTGATCTGATATGCAATTATTATATAAAGGTAAATTTAATTAATTGTATTTTGCTTGCAGTACTGCATTTTAATAACTAATTTTATTTACTTACAATTCTTTACGTTTTCTGTACATAACCTGAATCTTATTTTTTCTTCTTATTATTTTTTTGGACTATGGCCTTGACAATTATCCAGTAACCAGGACTAATATAATTGGCCAATATAATTAAAAGTGCGAATAACAGTACGGAGCGTAGAAATAGGGGTCGCTTTGCCGAACTCGCACGGTCCCAATACTACATTTACCTCGCTAAACTTAACCTTTTTCGAGATAAACGCATTTCAAATCTACTATGCAAAATTCAATTTTTTGAATTTCATTGTAGTAATCAAAAACCATTTGATATATTCTTGTCATACTTGGCAGCAAGTGTAACTACTGTACACCCTACTAAATTGTATTAAACAAATGTTTCTGGGTACTACCAGAGGCGTACGACGGGGGAAATTGAATGGTTGACCCTTCCCAAATTCTACGCCACTGCTAAGAATTGCTATTTTAGTGCAATTATTGGATTCTCCAATACTTTCTACGTAAATAATATACTTTTCATTCGTAACGATAAAGTCATTAGTTTTCGAGATATTTGAAGTTAAAACGAAGGGACATAATTCATGAATCAAATTAACTGTGCCGTTTCATTTTTAAGTTGAAATATCTCGAAAACTAATGACTTTATCAGTACGAATGAAGCGTATATTATTTTCATAGAAAGTATTCGAGAATCAAAAAATTAGGCTAAAATAGCAGTTTCGTCAGAGGCGTAGAATTTGGGAAGGGTCAACCATTCACTATTCCGTGTCATACGCCTCTGGTAGTAGCCAGAAACTATTATTTAACATAATTTAGTAGGGTATACAATACCTACACTTTCCGCCAAGTATGATAAGGATATGTCAAATAGCTTTACAGTACCGGGTACAAATAGTTCTTAACCTTTTAAATACAGAATAATTTATTTAAAAAAATAATACTTTAAAACTATTTGACATATCCGTGTCATACTTGGCAGAAAGTAGAGGTACTGTACACCCTACTAAATTATGTTAAATAATCGTTTCGGGCTACTACCAGAGGCGTACGACAGGGGAAAGTGAATGGTTGGCCCTTTCCTTTCACCCGTCGTACGCCTCTGGTAGTAGCCAGAAACGTTTTTTTAATACAAGTTAGTATTATAAGTATGACAAGGATATGTCAAATGGCTTCTAGTAACTACATTGAAATGCAAAAAATTGAATTTTGCATCGTAGACTTAAAATGCGGTTATCTCGAAAACAGTTGTGTTTAGCGAGATGAAGGTAGTATACCTTTTTTAAGTAAATATAATAGGAGAATAAAAGTTTTGATCTCAAAATTATATAGAGTGGAGGATAAAAAAATTAACGTATTAAATGAGAGCAGAAAGACGTATGTGGCGCCCTCTGGGTAATATATAATTTTAGGTATGAAATATAGGTTTCTCGTCCAAAAAAACTTCCACTTACCAAATTTCGTGTTGTTATCACATGCACATAAATAAAATAAAAGTTTAACTTTGACTATTTTAACTTTAAGTATTTCTTTTCTTTCTGTATGTTCTGTTCTGGAATCTTTCATTCTTCGTTTAAATTTTTCAAAAATATTTATTAGTTTTCTCAGGATTCGAAAAAATAATTAATGCCTTTAAAAAGCATTGAAGCCGAAATTTTGCGCCTATACCCTTAATATATTTCAAAAAAATAGCATAATTTTTTCTCTCAAAATAAAATCTAGTTAATGTTTGTAAAAGTGTTATAATAATTAAAAATTAGTAAAACTCTCTTCTTTATGTTTTCAGGTCAAACCTTATAAAACATGTATTATTTTCGTGGACAACTCAGGATATGACTTCGTCCTTGGAATCCTTCCATTGGCAAGAGAATTTCTGTCGCAAGGAACAAAAGTTGTGCTAACTGCTAACAGCTACCCAGCTTTAAATGACGTAACATTTCAAGAACTTAATATATATTGTAAAAAAGCTGCGGACTATTGTAAAATATTCGAAAGAAGCTTATTCAATGGAAAATTAGTTACTGTAGAGAACGGACAGAAAGGACCCTGCTTAGATTTAGCTGATTTATCGGCTGGTATGTTTCTGTAGTTTTATCCCGTGTATATCGTATCGTAAATTTGTATATTTCGTCCCTCGTATGGTAAAGTAGCGAATCTGCGAAATTCAACTAATTGCATTAAACAGTCAGGAGTATATATTACAACTAGATTTACAGTCTGTTAAAGTAATAAATAATATTCAATACTTTAACAGACTGTAAATCTAGTTGTAATATATACTCCTAACTGTTTAATGCAATTTGGTGAATTTTGCAGCTTCGCTACTTTACTACCATACGAGGGACGATTTTTTAATATGTTACCTCAATATACAGGGTGAGTCACCACTAACGGGACGGAAGATTACAGCGAAATGGAAAAAGATTTGAAAACAATTTTAAATTAGTAGTTTGTAAGTTGATAAAATCTACATTTTAAAATTATTTTGAAATATATACAGGGTGTCCCAATAAATGGCGGTGTATCAAAGTTATATTTTTTCTTATGGAACACCCTATATTTTATTGCATTTTTTAATTGTCCGCAAAAAATAAGGTATAGTTTCATAAGGCTTCCCTATACCTATGTACAGAGTGTTCTGAGTTATGTTTACTTTTCTTGAAATGTAAAGTTTTAAAAGAAGGCTTATTCTCAAGTTATTTAAGAAACTATAAAAAAATTATTTTTACATTTAAATATTTGGATATTGGTTGAATGTATTTCATGATTAATTATTACACATTTATTTACAAGATGTTCAAAATTTACAGTTTCATTATTGGATTATTCAATGTGTCATATGATTCTTATTTTAAACGAAACACCATGTATATTATAAATAATTATACTAAACAATTTTACCTCTTTCGAATGGTATATGGATGTCCTATACCTAGGTCTCATAGTTTTTGCGTAATTTACAATTATTTAAATTCTTAATCTGTAAATCGATTTTAAAACAAAAGATGTAGTTAATTAATGCCATTGTATGACATTGTCATCTTATGACAGTACGGTCTGGTTTTTATTTTATAATTAATGTATTCCACGATTGATCATTACACATTTATTTACAGGGTGTTCAAAATTTACAGTTTTATTATTGGATTATTTAATGTGTCATATGATGTTTATTTTAAATAAAACACCATGTATATTAATAAATTATTGTACTAAACACAGGTTCCTCTTTCGAATGGTACCTATAAGGATGTTCTATAACTAGGAGTAATAGTTTTTGCGTAATTAACAATTTTCTTAAACGGTAAATTGATTTTAAAAATAATATGTATAGTCACTCTCGATTTTTAAACTGTACGAAATAAATGTTTGTTTACTGTATCATAATGAAATGAAAATTATGTCTATTTACTAGACCATTATTATGAAAAGTAGGTATATTGGTCTGTATACAATACATTAAAAAAAAGTCAGGATCTTCTATAAAGTCTAAAGTCCATAAACGATAAGTTAAATATTTATCATAATCCTGTTTGGTCTAATACTGCTGTAGTTGAGTTTTATATGGATAATAGTGGTTTCTCTTAAGTATTCTAACAGTCGTTTGACTGATTTACAATTCACCCGAAATTTTTTCTTTACTAGTATTTGGATTTTCCGTAACAGAAAGCAGGACATCAAGGTCCTTGACGTCATCACAAATAACTGGGTTATTTTTATTTAACTTTCCGTATGCAACATTACCAGTAGCACGGAATCTATTTAAATCTTTCAAAAACGTCCTTTTTTGGGTGTTTTCTATCAGGATACTTTTGAGCGTAAACTTAAGAAGGTAAGATACAATTTTGCAAACACTCCCCAATGCAAAGTACAATGTCTACTCTTTCGTAGATAACGTGATTATTCATTTTTAGGAACAATTAAATTTGAATATCATACACGGATGTTTATATTTTTGATAATTACCAGACCGTACTGTCATAAAATGACGATGTCATACAATGAGATACATTTTTTGTTTTAAACTCGATTTACAGGGTTAAGAATTTAAATAATTGTAAATTACGCAATAACTATTAGACCTAGGTATAGGACATCCATATACCATTCGAAAGAGCCATATACTAGGTATATGACTCCGTTTAGTATAATGGTGTAATAATATACATGGTGTTCCATTTAAAATAAGCTCATATGACACCTTGAATAATCAAATAATGAAACTGTAAATGTTGAACACCCTGTAAATAGTTGTGTAATAATTAATCATGGAATACATTTAACCAATATCCAACTATTTAGATGTAGAAGTATTTTTTTCATGATTTTTTAAATAACTTGACAATAAGCCGTCTTTTAAAACTTTACATTTTAAGAAAAGTCACCATAACTCAGAACACTCTGTACATAGGTATAAGGAAGCCTTATGAAACTATACCTTATCTTTTGCGGACAATTAAAAAATTCAATAAAATACAGGGTGTTCCATAAGAAAAAATATATCTTTGATACGCCGCCATTTATTGGGACACCCTGTATATTTCAAAATAATTTTAAAATGTAGATTTTATCAAGTTACAAACTACTAATTTAAATTTTTTTTTTTCAAATCTTTTACCATTTCGCTGTAATCTTCCGTCCCGTTAGAGGTGGCTCACCCTGTATACATATACAGGGTCTTTTGTAAAGAATGGGTCATAGCTTAACCTTAGATTCCAGAGGTTAAAATAGGTCGACTTAAGCTAACTTACATTAGTACAAAAGTTGATAATAACCAAAGTACAGGGTGTCAAAGTTAAACTTTTATTTTATTTATTTTTGAATATTTCCTGACAGGCATGGGACAACAACACGAAATTTGGTAAGTGGTGCTGGTACTGTACACCCTACTAAATTATGTTAAACAAACCTTTCTGGCTACTACCAGAGGCGTACGACGGGGATACGTGAAATTTTGACCCTTCCCAAATTCTACGCCACTGGCGGAATGTCTATTTTAGTGCAATTTTTTGATTATCCACGAAGGTTTCGCCGTAAGTTTTTAGCTGAAGATTTATGCTGACCGAAGCTGGCCGAAACCGATTAATCGGTCAGTCTCTAAAGGTTTCTTCTATCCAAGGAATTACATGAAATAAAGGAAATAATTTTCTGAACGTCCTGAATGACTTCTTAGAATGTACTTAGCATCTAGCAATTTTTTTCCATTCTCTTTTTTTAGCTCTTTCGTGGCATATATGGCGTGAGACGTAATATTGTTCTTGAAAACTAAGCCAGTGTTATTAGACTTCTCTAAATTTTCTGGACACAATAATACCTATATTACATGTAATCTTTATTACGGGTGAAACATATCGATTTAAAGTAAAATATTTTCTTAGTGGTTTTCCCAACATGCCTTCATCAGAGTCTACATCCGATGTATCAGGGATACTGCCTGAACTGTAAAGCTGACTACATTTAAGCATATTATTTCATTATTCGTTACAAAACTGTCATTCATTGAAACCGAAAGTAAAATAAAAGAATGTACCTATCAGTAAATATAATTAATATAATTAAACGCATCATTTTCTTATAAAAACGCAAATGTTTTAAAGAATGCACATTATTTTTCCTTATAAAACCAATTTTAATTTGTACTTATTGAACTTATTTTTGCAAAGGCCTACCTGAGTTCTGTGATGACAATAAATATTTCATTTTCGTTATCCATTTCTTCCGTTGATCCAATATCGACATTTAAAATACTTGTATAACGGTATTTCAGACGGTTAGCAATGTTGCCAAATTAAGAAGACGCAGAATAATCGAAAGAATGAAAATAATATTCACCAATGAATTATACTCGATTGGTTCATGCGCCTCCTGAAGGAGATATCTTGAACTAATGTATACACAAACATTTCATGCTATTATTGTTGCGTCACTTAAAATCCTCAATAAGTTTTTTGCTGTGCATCACAACTCTATGAAAATTGGCCACATTACTTGTTTGGATTACTAGTGCCCCCTTATATCATCTAAGAGAAATTGGCAACGACCATTACCGAAATATAAGCGATTGTAATACTGGGTCCGTATATTGACGCAACAATGCGGTGGATGCAGCATTACATGCAAAAACATAAATGTAAGGACGCATCAATGTCTGGAAGATGTATATATATATATATATATATATATATATATATATATATATATATATATATATATATATATATATATATATATATATATATTATTATATATATACAAAATTATTCATTTTGTATATATATATATATATATATATATATATACAGGGTGAGTTTTTAGTGCGGGATCGGTTGATAACTCCATTATGGTATAAAATATCGAGAAAAGTTATTTAACAAAAATGTAGGCAATGATATTCTCCACGCTTGGAAAATATGTCCATTTCTACAGGGTGATCAGTAACTGCGTGGTATATCAAACATATAATTTTTTAAATGGGACACCCTATATATTTTTTCATATTTATATTCCCCTCATAATTCTTGTTCATATAATATATGGTTTTGCATTACTATACAGAGTATTTAACAAGTTATGACCATTTTTATTTCGAAATTACTATGAGATTAACACCCTGTATATAAAGAAGTAATTCGTAGAAAATAATTTGTTTTATGTAATAAGATAAACAATATACTGTAGTTTTTAATTTAAATCCAATTCACATCATTGACGAATATTTGTATACAGGGTGAACTACAAAACCAAATTACGATTTTCTCTATTTCTTTAAATGGATCACCCTATATTTTATTTTTCAGCATTATTGTATTTAATATACTCTTCCATTTTTATATAGCATTCCCTATATCTAAACTGATTACTTTCCGAGATATTTTTAGTTTTCTTCAAATTTCGGGAATACATTCAATTTTTCTAGTAGAAATAAGTTAGTATTCAGTGATAATTAAACAAAATTATTTTTATTAGATAAATAACTAACACAAAATATAAACCACAGCAATATGCAGTGAATATACCAATAAATGTGATATTAAGAAATTATCATATTTCCCTAATATACAAGAATCGTAAAATTCCTACAAAAAAAAACTTTGTATTGTATATACTAATATAACAAGATAATTTTTATTCAATAAATAACTTACATGAAACATAAATCAAAACAATATATAACTGATGTAACAGTTTTTAGATTGGTATATCAACAGCATTCTAAGCCAAGAATTTTTTAGTAAAACATTCATTTTTATAAGCACTTTTAAACTACAAAACAAAATTACGATTTTCTCATTTTTTTTTTAATAGATCACCCTATATTTTTTTTTTTTGAAATATTGTATTTATGATACTCTTTCATTTTTATATAGCATCTTCTATACCTAAACTTATTAGTTCCTGAGATATTTTTAGTTTTCTTCATTTGCCGGGAATACATTCAATTCTTATAAATAAAAATAACTTAACAAATAAGTATTATGTAATAATATAACAAATATTTTCATTCAATAAATAACTAACAAAAAATAATAAACCATAACAAAATTTAATGAATGTACCAATTAATGTGATGTTAAGGATATAACTCTAAAGTAAATGTTGAAAATGACCACTTTCAACGTCTATGCAATTTTGTAACCGATATTCAAATGACCGAGCCACATTTCTAACATTTTTGTAAGTCAATATTATTAAAAGCTTCTTTTATTCTATTTTTCATATCATCAAGCGTTGTTGGATGCTTCTGGTATACAAGGTTTTTTATATAGCCCCACTTGAAAAAAATTAATTTTGGAAGAACTGGAGCACCGTCGTATAAAAACCTCAACCGTCAAAAAATGTGGACCAATCACATAATCTCTAACAATATCACCTTAAACATTAACTTATAGATCACCTAGTTTGAGTGTTAACAAAGTAGGGATTTCTTGATGCATATTAATGAAATTTAATATGAAAATTATATTATTAATTACTGCGGGTCACAATCTGCAATTAGGAATGTGTTACTAAAAACTTCTTTGCTTAGAATGCTGTTGATATAATAATCTAAAAACTATTAAATTAGTTGTATATTGTTTTGATTTATGTTTTGTGTGAGTTGTTTATTAAAAAAAATAATCTTGTAATTTTATTTTACACAAGATACCTATATTTTTTTGTAGGAATTGTACGATTCTTGTATATTAGGGAAATATGATAATTCCTTAATATCACATTTATTGATACATTCATTGCATATTGCTATGGTTTATATTTTGTTTTAGTTATTTATCTAATAAAAATAATTTTGTTTAATTATCACTCAATACTAACTTATTTCTACTAGAAAAATTGAATGTATTCCCGAAATTTGAAGAAAACTAAAAATATCTCGGAAAGTAATCAGTTTAGATATAGGGAATGCTATATAAAAATGAAAGAGTATATTAAATACAATAATGTTGAAAAATAAAATATAGGGTGATCCATTTAAAAAAATAGAGAAAATCGTAATCTGGTTTTGTAGTTCACCCTGTATACAAACATTCGTCAATGATTTCAATTGGACTTAATTTAAAAACTACAGTATATTGTTTATCTTACTACATAAAACAAATTATTGTCTATGAATTACTTCTTTATATACAGGGTGTTAATCTCATAGTGATTTCGAAATAAAAATGGTCATAATTTGTTAAATACTCTGTATAGTAATGCAAAACCCTATATTACATGAACAAGAATTATGAGGGGAATATAAATATGAAAAAATATATAGGGTGTCCATTTAAAAAATTATATGTTTGATATACCACGCTGTTATTGATCACCCTGTAGAAATGGACATATTTTCCAAGCGTGGAGAATATCATTGCCTACATTTTTTCTAAATAACTTTTTTCGATATTCTATACCGTAATGGAATTATCGACCGATCCCGCACTAAAAACTCACCCTGTATATATATATATATATATATATATATATATATAATGACCCAGAAAAACTTCAAGTTTTTGTTGGAAACCGTGTTGCAGAAATTCAAAGATGTACTAAAATTGAAAATTGGAATTATGTCAGTTCTTCTGAGAATCCTGCAGACATTAGTAGTAGAGAAATTTTGCCAGGCCAATTAGCTCACTGTAAGCTATGGTTTAATGGTCCTCAATTTTTATCAACAGATTTTAATAAAACAAATTTTATGATTTACCTATATGTATATCAAACCTGAAATGAGAAAGCAATCGAAGGCATTAGTTTCTATAAAAAATGATTTTAATTCGCTTTTTTATAAATACCCGAATCTGAACAAATTAATTAGAATTATGGCTTATTGTAGAAGATTTGTTAATAATTTAAGTCAAAGTCTAATAGTAAAAGGTATGACCCGATTTCAGAAATCGAATTTAATGATTCAAAGGTTTTTCTTGTTACATTAGCTCAGACCGAAAGTTTTGCTGAAAAGATTTTATTATTATTTAATAACGGTAAAGACCTTCCGTCAAAGAGTATATTATTATCTTTAACGCCTTTTCTAGATGAAACTGGATAGGGTTGTTTCGTTTTAAACATTTTGTTTTAAACAACTGTTTTAAACACATTTTAAACATTTGTTTATGTTTAAAACAGTTTTTGTTTAAAACAGTTTAAAACACTTAAATTAAACAAGCGGTTTTTTTTCATTTGCTTTATTAAAATAATAAATAAATATGAAAAAATTTCTCAAATACATGAAAGGGCCTACATAAAGACTATCAAACTTACCATTCTCTTTTTTTGTCCAGAACTAGGTCTCCTGAAGTTTTGCGGCATCGCTTTTGACTTATTCATCTCTTGTCGTTCTTTTTCGTGTTTTTGTTCTCTCGTGTGCGAATTTTAGTTTATAACGTAACTCATAGTAGGCATCTATGCTGTAACAATGTTGAACTTCTCGTTTAAGGTCTTCTGGTAAGTTTACTTTCCGGTCATACAGCAATTCGGACGGTGTATATCCATGATACGCGTTAGAGGTTGTATTATCCTGGATTTTTAAAAGATCTGAATAATGAGTTAAATCCTGTTACACTTCTGCTATGACCCTCAACTGTAACAGTAATAATGTGTTGATGATGTACTTATGTGTTTTAAAAAGTTATTTTCTTTTCAGAACTATGCGAATGTATGAAATCAGCCGATCTGGTTATAATTGAAGGAATGGCTCGTGCTGTACATACAAATTTATATACAAAATTAACTGTAGACTGTCTAAAACTGGCTGTGCTTAAAAACGAGTGGTTGGCTCGAAATTTGGGAGCTGAGAAGTTTTCAGTGATTTGTGATTTTGACTCTGCGACTTGAGTAGTAATAAGGTACCTGATTAATAAATATTTTATTTTGAGTTGTTTTTTATTTAGCCTTAAAATATACTGCGATCTGGAAATTGTACAGAGCGACTCATCTTTATTATTGGACTGCAACGTAATTCAGCAGCGGCAAAATTTAATTGTATACATTTCTTAAAATTTCTTTATTTTGTTGGAGAGAATGGCGTTTGGAAGACATTGAACTGACTGCAAAGATCTACCTCGAGCCTCTAAATTGCTTATTTCTCTATGCCCATGCCTCGAAATACCTATTTCTATTGTTAAGGTGTGAAAAAATCATTTATATATTGATGAGATCTTAATTATTGATATGAGATAATATTCTTATATGTCATTTAATTTAATCAATGCATTTATAATAATCTAATTAATTTACCAGATCACATATCATTATGTTTTCAATCTCAGGGCTTTTTATAAAATTTATTACTTACTTACGTGGCTTCTAAGTATTTCTCAATGGTTCCTAATCGGGATAGGAAAGAAAAGAGTAAAATAATACACACATATGGGTTACAATTATAATCAAAATATGGTTTATTTTATTTAAATGGCAATCACTGCTTAATATTTGCTATATCTTATTATTCTTAAACATAACATTTACACATGGGAATCTTATTTCCTTTTGGTTTCCAATTGAAAGTTTTTATTAACATTTAACTATTATGATTTATTAGCAACAATTCTTTTTAAGTTTGATGAAGCTTTTCTGATATTATTGATTATGTTCTTCAATTTTAAATGTGGTATTTAATACGAAAAACCCATACATTCATGTCCAAACAAATGAGACTGACCTTTTTCTGGTGAACTGAGAATGTCTTCACACAAGACCCGTTTCCTGCTATCCTTGGCTGCGATCAAAACCTCGTCCTGGCTTCCAGTAATGTTCTCCTTTGAAACTAGCTCGTATAGCTCTCGTTCCTGCTTATGTCGTGATGCTGTGTTCTACCTTTTTCGAAACTGCAATCAGCTACCGGGAACTCTTGGCTCAAGGAGGTTCTTTACTCTCAACCTGGCCTACCTCTCGTTCCACGATAGATACTCCACACTCACGGAACTACACCGGCTTTCTCACTCTCCGTACACTACCGTCTACTACTGGACTTCACTTCTCGACAGCTCAAAACATTCTGCCTATCTTTTTCATTCATTCCCCTACTTTCTAAATATCCCTTCCAGATTCACAAATCAACCTTCCACCACCAACTCTCATTCGCAGTATTCCTCAAAACCAATTTTTAATCTTTCTAAATATGCTTAATGGATTTCCAAAAAAAATAGTTAATTCCCATTCTAAAATTACTTTCTACTATTTACAAAATTTAATGACCTATTATCTACTTCAACTGAGTCTTATTTAGCATAGGCTAATGATCGAACCTTCCGCGAACAACGATAATGACCTATTATCGATTTCAACTGAGTCTTATTTAGCATAGGCTAATGATCGAACCTTCCGCGAAAAACGATAATGGTACGCGCCATTCACTTTGTTTATTCTAAGCGCATTGTCCCGAGTTTCGTAAGCTTCTTCTAATCACTTCTTATAATTAAATATAACAATTTGTTGTATACAGGTTGTTCTAAATTTATATGCCCGTGGTTGAGAAAATTGAAAATATTTTATATTAAATTGAATTCTGTTTATAATTATCAAAATTTAATTTTCATATCAAATAGAAATATAACAATATATATACCCTATTATTTGTGTAGAGCTTTGGATTATTGTCTTTTTTGTTAGCCCTGTGTTTCTAATTACTCCCTCCAAGGCTATATTGAAGAGAGTTGCTGATAGGCTGTCACCTTGTCTTACCCCATGTTCTATGTTGATATTCTTTGTTTCACCATCCACTGTTTTAACCTTTGCTGTTGAGTCCTTCATTGTCATTATCTGATTATCAAATAATTATCTGATGTGATTTGAATACCCGAAAGTAATTTTAAGGGCTCCCCTTCAAGGTAAGATAGTAAATATTGCAATTTTCTGACGTTAGATGTAATGTTTTGATTATTGTGAACAAGATTATTAAAGAGCTCAAAAAATGTAGGCCACAGATTTCTGTCTCCTCTGAAAGTAGGTATTCCCAATTCTTTCAAATGAGGGGCGGATTCAGCACGCACATAATCCGCATTACTTGAAGAACTGGTATCTGGAAACAGCTTGGAGAACGCTATTTTGCAGGAATAATAGTACTTTTGGACTTCCGACCTTATTTTATCCTGGGCTTTAAATTCGTCCTCCTCCTTTTCGTCTATTTCCATGATGACCTCGTTGTGAGCCTCCCCAAAGCTATCGTAAATGTTTTCCAAGTCAAGAAATCTTACATGAAACTGTTCCTTTGCGTGTGCATCGGTGGAGGATTGTTGAGAAAAAACATAACACTCTGTAATCGTGTTTGTGTAATTATCCCTTTTTCTAACGGCTTTTTTCAGAGACATTCTGATACGATTTGATTTTAATAGATTTTAAAGATAATAAAGATAATGATTTTAAAGATAAAATAACGATAAATATTACACTAGATATGAATGATGTGATAGATGATTGATAATTGTATAATATTTAATCGCTATGATCGAAAATTGACTGATTTTATAATTTTAATTAGTTAAATATTACACTAGATGTGATAGATAATTGATATTATAATCAAAAATGAATAACCATTTTCAATTTCGTTGCAAAACGAAAATACAGCCGAACCATATTCCAGTCCAATCAGAGAGTGCCGCAAGCACCTCTACCGGTTTCGAAACTTATTAGTCTCTCATCAGGAGGCACATATGCTGCTCTCCCTGATCCAACCAAAACAAACCCCAGCGTGCAGTCCCGAATTGCAACGAACGAAATGGCATAGATGCCCTAGCGGCAACTGCTAGCAAAAAACTAAGTTTTCACTCTAATGGCATATAACATATCCCACCAGAATGAAAACAATGGGAACCTTCTCTGGTTACACCTCCGAGGCTTCTACAATTTGCAAGCCATACGGATGCTGAGACTAAGGAAGATGAGGGAATTCCACAATTTACAATTCACGTCACATCTGCTCAGCGCGGTAAAGTTCCAACGAGACTGGTTCCCTTCATACTCCACACAGAGTAAATGTAAATCAAAAATGAATAACCATTTTCAATTTCGTTGCAAAACGAAAATACAGCCGAACCATATTCCAGTCCAATCAGAGAGTGCCGCAAGCACCTCTACCGGTTTCGAAACTTATTAGTCTCTCATCAGGAGGCACATATGCTGCTCTCCCTGATCCAACCAAAACAAACCCCAGCGTGCAGTCCCGAATTGCAACGAACGAAATGGCATAGATGCCCTAGCGGCAACTGCTAGCAAAAGACTAAGTTTTCACTCTAATGGCATATAACATATCCCACCAGAATGAAAACAATGGGAACCTTCTCTGGTTACACCTCCGAGGCTTCTACAATTTGCAAGCCATACGGATGCTGAGACTAAGGAAGATGAGGGAATTCCACAATTTACAATTCACGTCACATCTGCTCAGCGCGGTAAAGTTCCAACGAGACTGGTTCCCTTCATACTCCACACAGAGTAAATGTAAATCAAAAATGAATAACCATTTTCAATTTCGTTGCAAAACGAAAATACAGCCGAACCATATTCCAGTCCAATCAGAGAGTGCCGCAAGCACCTCTACCGGTTTCGAAACTTATTAGTCTCTCATCAGGAGGCACATATGCTGCTCTCCCTGATCCAACCAAAACAAACCCCAGCGTGCAGTCCCGAATTGCAACGAACGAAATGGCATAGATGCCCTAGCGGCAACTGCTAGCAAAAGACTAAGTTTTCACTCTAATGGCATATAACATATCCCACCAGAATGAAAACAATGGGAACATTCTCTGGTTACACCTCCGAGGCTTTTACAATTTGCAAGCCATACGGATGCTGAGACTAAGGAAGATGAGGGAATTCCACAATTTACAATTCACGTCACATCTGCTCAGCGCGGTAAAGTTCCAACGAGACTGGTTCCCTTCATACTCCACACAGAGTAAATGTAAATCAAAAATGAATAACCATTTTCAATTTCGTTGCAAAACGAAAATACAGCCGAACCATATTCCAGTCCAATCAGAGAGTGCCGCAAGCACCTCTACCGGTTTCGAAACTTATTAGTCTCTCATCAGGAGGCACATATGCTGCTCTCCCTGATCCAACCAAAACAAACCCCAGTTTTTACTCTGTGTGGAGTATGAAGGGAACCAGTCTCGTTGGAACTTTACCGCGCTGAGCAGATGTGACGTGAATTGTAAATTGTGGAATTCCCTCATCTTCCTTAGTCTCAGCATCCGTATGGCTTGCAAATTGTAGAAGCCTCGGAGGTGTAACCAGAGAAGGTTCCCATTGTTTTCATTCTGGTGGGATATGTTATATGCCATTAGAGTGAAAACTTAGTCTTTTGCTAGCAGTTGCCGCTAGGGCATCTATGCCATTTCGTTCGTTGCAATTCGGGACTGCACGCTGGGGTTTGTTTTGGTTGGATCAGGGAGAGCAGCATATGTGCCTCCTGATGAGAGACTAATAAGTTTCGAAACCGGTAGAGGTGCTTGCGGCACTCTCTGATTGGACTGGAATATGGTTTGGCTGTATTTTCGTTTTGCAACGAAATTGAAAATGGTTATTCATTTTTGATTTACATTTACTCTGTGTGGAGTATGAAGGGAACCAGTCTCGTTGGAACTTTACCGCGCTGAGCAGATGTGACGTGAATTGTAAATTGTGGAATTCCCTCATCTTCCTTAGTCTCAGCATCCGTATGGCTTGCAAATTGTAGAAGCCTCGGAGGTGTAACCAGAGAAGGTTTCCCATTGTTTTCATTCTGGTGGGATATGTTATATGCCATTAGAGTGAAAACTTAGTCTGATATTATAATATTTAACCGCTATGATTGAAAAGTAATTGATTTTATGTGATTTTAATGGATATTCGATATAAATGGTCTAATTTACAAAAAACTTGAAAACATTAATGATAAGCAGATACGATAGATTATTTTTAGAATATAAACAAATAGGTACTAGTGCGATGCTCGATTTGAGTAGTTTGGGCACTTATGATTTTTACTGACCGGCGTATACTAAATATATCGATCGCTAGCGATGAATGGGAAAATGGCTGATACGAGTTGCTTCTGACTGTATACCCACGTTTGAATTTAAAAATTATTTAATTAAAAATAGAGAGTTGAAAATATACGGTTAGAAGGGCCATAAATGTTAACGCAATGATGAATTTGATTGTGGACTGTAAATTTTAGGTCTGCTATTGGTATTTCCTTGCACTAACATCCAAAATTCGATATATATAGATAATAAAGAAAAAAAAATGAGGTTCAAACACACAACTGATATGAAAAAACTGGGTACCAACCTTTTGGAAAGGATTTTTTCAAATCCTGAAAAAACTAATAAATATTTTTAAAAAATTTAAACATAGAATAAAGACTAAATTATTTTCTTTTCTCCTCTCGTTCCGTTCTATCCTCTAGGTCGCTTAGTCTCTTTGGCACTCCCTCCTTAAATTTGAGTTTACTTGGTGTTTCCATTTCTTCTCGTAATTCTTTAATTTCTGCTTTCATTTGCTTATTTTCTGCTCTTAGTTCGCTCATTTCTTTGAGGTATTCACGGAGTTCAATTTTCATTTCTTTAATTTCCTTGAGGTATTCACGGAATCCGTTTCTCATTTCTTTAATTTCTTCCAGCACCTCGTCCATTTTCCTGTTCCTTGTAGTCACCGTTCGAAAAATTCGCAAATTTGTGGCGCCAGGGGTGGTTTCCCAGTCAACCCGCCGAAGAAATTCACCCCTACCTCAAAAATGCCGATTATTGTTGTTTTGGCTCTTCAAAAAAATTTTCTCCTCTCGTATCTTAAAACTCTTTCAAAATATCCATAACCTCCAATAAGATATTAACCATAGTTAAAATAAGAAACTTGCGGTATCTGGTTGTTGTGGGAAATGAGATAGATATGCGTTGTTGTAGATCATTATAGAGGGAAAGATAACGGACAGGAGACATAATATATTATATCGATGAGGTATATTCTGGCTAGACAAAATGTGACAACACTGATAAAATACAAGTGTAGCTTTGTGGAGCTGCTTATAGATAGTAGTATTAAAATAAAACGTGAAAATAGCCATGATGACGGCCACGTTTTGAGGGAGACAACACTTAAAGAAAATAATAGGAAGAAGGTGTTAGCGCAACACTTTGCCGCTAAATATTTAAATTTAAAGCTTCAAAAAACACACAGCTGGTTCTACGCAGGGTACCATTGCTGCGCATAGGCGCTAAAAGTACGAGTACGGAGATATTCTAAAACCGGCGAAGAAGTAACATCGCACCGTTCACGTGTAACCAAAATTCAAACAATTTCAATCATCGGCATGATTGTTGGAGAAATAAATTCCCAACATTAATATTTAGTAAAACTATATTTTGTTTCAATATTTTATTTAGTGGTTTGCGCCTTGTGTACACTTCACAAAGATGTTTCTATGTTTTTATGTTCTATAATTCAAAGTGTACACAAGGCGCAATATTCAAAAAAAAGTTCGTTGCCAAGGTGTTGTTATATAGAATAATAAGATAATAAAAAACGGGAAAGTAGGGCGTGTGTCCGATCCCACACAAAAATTACTTTAATACCAAAAGTTTGTGTTATTGTAATAAAATATTAGTTGTGAAAAGTGTCTTTAGTCATTCCTAGCTTCAGAAGTGTAAAACCAGTGTAAAATTATTTCCTTGGTGTTGCAAAAATCCAACATCAAGTTTGATCCAGTCGAGCCGGAAATAAAAAGAAGCTAGGAATTACTCAATTTCCAGAAGGTAAGAAACACACCTAATAAAAAAAAAGAAGAAATTATTGAACAAAAAAGAAATTATTAGAAAAGAAATTACAAAAAAGAAAAATCATTAAAAAATTAATTTTGTAAAACGTCAAGCTCATACAATAGCGCCATCTATGTAAAAGAGGGCGAACGACCGACGTCGAATGGTTATCAAGCGATCGAGAGAAATAATCGATGTTTTATGAAATCGATCATATATGAAGTGACAGAAAACTGACATTGACAGTGAATACAAAATTAAAAAAATTGACTGTTTGTGTTTTGGTTTGTAAATAATCGTCAACATTTTTGTTATTTTGATATTTAAAATAGTTTTTTTTACCTTTTAAGTTTTAGGTAGATTCATATAAAAAAAAAAAAAAAAAATTCCCGCTAAAAAGGATATTGAAATGCTAAAAACTAAAAAATCTCAAGAAATTCAGTCTATTAAAACTATTACAAGCTTTGTTGAAAAACATTTGGACAAAGAAATTTCTGAATTAATAATTAATCAATTACAAACTAGGAAAGACTTACTAATAGAAAATTTTAATAAACTTCAAGATCTTCATTGTGAAATTTTATGTTGTGAACAGGGGTATGCAGATTCCATTGATAATATTAGAGAGTAATACTTTGACACATTAGCTAAAATTAATAGTCAACTCTCAAAAACAGTAATACAGAGCGTAAGTACTAATCCACAAGATGTAAATAATTCTTTTTATTCTTCAAATATTCCACGAATAGAAATTCCTTGTTATGACGGCAAAGATTTAACAAGTTATAGACCTTTTATAGATTTATTTCTAGCTGTTTTTGATAGAAATAAGTCACTGCAAAATGTTGAAAAACTTTTTCATTTAAAGAATCATTTGGAAGGAGAGGCAAGAAGCCTAATAAATGATCTACCTCTAACAAATGACTCTTATAATGATGCATTGAGAATGTTAGATAACCGTTATAACAATGAAACAATATTAATAAATTCTCACATTTATTCACTACTTGACATTCCCTCCATTCAAAAAGGAACTTCCACCGCCTTACGTGAGTTCATTAGTAAAGTGAGACAGCAGTTAGGTGCACTAAAAAACTTAAAGCAACCCGTAGAAAGTTGGGATATGATCCTTATTTGCATTTTAACTAAAAAACTAGATCACTATACTAATAGATCATTTCAAATTGATAGGGACAACTCAAAATTGCCAAATTTAAAAGATTTCTTATCTTATATTGAAAATAGGGCTACAGCTTTAGAAACTGTAACCACTCCAGATAAAAAATGTAGCACTAACAAAGAAAGGTATCAAAAAACTCACTTGGCTACAAGTAAAGTCAAATTAGAAACCAGGTGTAGCTTTTGTTCATCCTCAGGCCATAAAATTTATAATTGTTCCAGTTTCAAATCTGTTTCAGTAAATGATAGAGTGTCTTTTATAGACAGTCATAAGGCTTGTCGAATTTGTTTGAATAATCATCCTGGTAGGTGTAAAATGAGTTTCAGGTGTTCAGTTTGTCGAAAAGAACATAATTCTCTTCTGCATGTGGACAGACAAACTCCATTAGACAGCACTGGACAGGGTAACAGTGGTAATGCAGACGATAGGGTGACTACATTTGGTTCAATAAATGAAAACATTAATAATGTTCTGTTACCAACAGTGAAGGTAAAAATTAGAACAAAAAGGGGTGATTATATCACTGCCAGAGGTCTCCTGGATACAGGATCTCAAATATCATTAGTAACAAGTAGATTGGTAAGTAAATTAAACTTAAAAACATTTAATAATAATGTCAATATCTTAGGTATTTCTGAAAATATTACCAATGTGCAAAAGGCTGTAAATTTAAAAATTGAGTCATGTGTGTTTGATTATAGCACAAATATAAAATGTTCTGTGGTTGATAAAATTACTAGTGATATACCACAAACAAATTTCAATGTTTCAAATTTAAATATTCCTAAAAATATTAAATTGTCTGATGATGACTTCAATAAATCTGGCACAATTGATATATTGTTTGGGGCAAATATTTCATTTCATATTTTGCTCTCCGATAAAATACAAGTAGACCAGATTATATTACAAAATACTCTATTTGGGTTCATAGTTAGTGGTTCTGCTCCATCACTACAAATTTGTAATTTTTCTGCTTTTCATTTAAGCATGAAAAATAATTTAGAAAATATTGTTTCTCAATTTTGGGAAACCGAGAAGGTTCCAGAAATTTTTCCGGAATATTCGACAGAGCAGGAAGCTTGTGAGATTAATTTTGAAAATTCTTTGCAAGTAATAAATAATAAATACCAAGTTAAATTACCATTAAAACAAAATCTACCTGATTTGGATTTAGGAGATTCATTTTCTGTAGCATTAAAACGCTTTGAAAATCTAGAAAAAAGATTTAAAGTCAATCCTGAGCTGTACTCTCAATACAAAAGTTTTATTGATGAATATTTAGCTCTAAAGCATGCAAAAATAGTAAGTCTTAGTACATATGACTTAAATAGTGGTTCTTTATACTTCATGGCTCACCATCCAGTGATACGTGAAGACAAAAAAACAACAAAATTAAGAGTAGTCTTTGATGGCAGCATGAAATCAAAAAAGAAAAAATGCATCAATGATTATCTCTATAATGGTGCTGTAGTTCAAAATGAGCTCTTCGATATTCTTGTTCTTTTTAGAAAATATAATTACGTCCTTTTGACAGATATTAAACAAATGTATAGAATGGTTTTGGTACATCCAGACCATTGCCAGTTACAAAATATTTTGTGGCGAGAGAAAAATGGCAGTTTACAATGTATTCAACTTCAAACTGTAACATATGGTTTAAGAAGTTCTTCCTTTTTAGCTACCAGATGTTTGGTAGAATTAGCCCGAACTGAAGGCAAACGCTATCCTTTGGCTTCTAAAGCTCTTCTTAATAACACCTACGTTGATGATATTTTGTGTGGGTGTGACACAATCGAAGAAACGATAAAACTAAAAAATGAACTTATCTCGCTGCTCAAATTAAGGTCCTTCGAGTTGCACAAATGGTGCTCAAATAATTTACAAATTTTAAATGATATTCCTAAAAATAAACAAAATTTTGATGAAATTAACATCAGCAAAACGATTTAACGGTAAAGACTCTGGGATTGACTTATGATACAAAAACAGATAATTTTAAATTTAGTTGTCCAAAAGTTGATATAAATGAATGTGTAACTAAAAGACAGATTCTCAGTTTTGTTTCCAAATTTTATGATCCTTTGGGATTAGTGGGCCCAGTTTTAGTAGCTGCTAAGGTAATTATGCAAAAACTTTGGTTAAGTAAGGTCAAATGGGATGCTATAATTTCCAGTGAGTTACTTGACACTTGGAAAAATTTTGTTGAAAGCTTAATGAGCATGCCCACAGTGACTGTCCAAAGAAATTTAAACTTTACTGGTGCTCTTCATATTGAAATAGTTGGCTTTTGTGACTCCTCCTTGATTGCATATGGAGCTGTTATTTATGCGAGGACTATTTTTGAAAATAAAGTACATGTAAATTTGATTTGTTCCAAATCTAGGATTGTTCCTATAAACAAAAAACTAACTATGCCAAGACTTGAACTGAACAGTGCTTTGTTGCTTTCAAAACTATCTCACAAGGTTTTTGAACTGTTAAAAGATAAAGTCAGTAAGGTATTTTTATATTCAGATTCAAACATTGTCTTAGCTTGGATAAAATCCGAACCTTTGAAATTGAATCCCTATGTTGCCAATAGAATTATTAAAATTCAAGAAATGACATCCGAATTTAAATGGTTGTATATAAACACTAAGGAAAATCCAGCAGATTGTCTTTCTCGTGGACTTGAACCTCATGAAATTAATTTAAACAATCTTTGGTTTAATGGTCCTGAAATTCTTTCAAATATTGAATTCTTGCACTTTGAAATTCCATTTTCTACTCCAGACCATTTGCCTGAATATAAAGTTGTCACTTTAGCTAAGGTCAAACCAGAATCTTTCTTCATAAAATTCTCTAGCTTAACAAAACTTCAAAAAATAGTGGCTTATTGCCTACGATTTGTAAATAATATAAAAAATAAAAATAAAAAGATTACTGGAAGTTTAACAGTTGTAGAACTAGAAAATAGCCTTAAAACCATTATTAAGTATGAACAAAGTTTTCATTTTTCTGAGGAAATAAAATGTCTAACCAACAACACAGCAATTAAGTCTAATTTAAATTCTTTATATCCTTTCTTGGACTCTCAGGGACTGTTAAGAGTTGGTGGTAGACTGGAGAACTCAGATATTTCTTTTAATAAAAAACATCCTTTGATCGTTCCCAAAAACAATCATATCACTGATCTTTTGATTCACAGAGAGCACTTAAGACTTTTACATGCAGGTCCGAAACAAGTTTTAAGTTCATTAAATCAAAATTTTTGGATTATTAGTGCCACTAAAGAAATTAAAAGGATTTTGCACAAATGCGTAACCTGTTTTAAATGTAAGGCCAAGTGCAGTGAACAGTTAATGGGATCTCTTCCTGAACAAAGGGTACGTTCATCGAGGGTCTTTCAGAATGTTGGTATAGACTTCTGTGGTCCCTTCCAAATTAAACAGTCACGGATTAGAAAGTCTATAACGACAAAGGCATATATAGCATTGTTTGTTTGCTTTTCTGTGAAGGCAATTCATATGGAGTTACTCTCTGATCTAACAACAGATACTTTTTTAGCTTCATTAAAAAGATTCATTTCTAGAAGGGGTAAACCATCCAAGATCTTTTGTGACAATGGTGCCACATTCAAGGGAGCAAATAATCAACTTCAAAAACTTCTAAACGACAACATTAAGTTAAACAACTTTTGCCTTGATGATAAAATTGAATTTTGCTTCATCCCAAGTTATTCTCCAGTATTTGGGGGTCTATGGGAGGCCGGGGTGAAGAGTGCTAAATATCATATAAAAAGGGTGATGGGAAATAATATTTTAACATATGAGGAGTTTAATACTTTGATTACTCAAGTTGAAGGAATATTAAATTCAAGGCCTCTTATGGCAATTAATAATGATTCCTCTGACTTAGAATATTTGACCCCAGGTCATTTTCTAATAGGTGCTCCTTTGACAACTTTCCCTGAAACTAATTTAACTGAGATTCCTGAAAATAGATTAAAATTTTGGAGGTTGTGTGTTCAAATGCAGCAGCATTTTTGGCAAAGGTGGTACCAAGATTATCTAACACAACTTCAAAACAGACCTAAATGGAGAAAATCGTTGCCAAATTTACAAGAAGGCATGCTTGTGCTTGTAAAGGAGGACAATGTTTCTTCTTTTGGGTGGCCTATAGCAAGGATTAATAAAGTTATTCCTGGTAAAGACGGAAAGGTAAGAGTGGTGGAAGTAAAAACTAAAAAGGGAACATACTTACGTTCTGTCACAAAAATTGCTGTTCTTCCAATTAACGATGAACAAATTTAAATTATTTTTTTTTTTTTTCAATTTATAATAATAAATAAAATTTAACTTTATAACTATTTCTATTTAAATTTAAAACTTTGTAAAAGTTTTATACTTATATAAGCAATAAATTCTTTAAAAAATGTGTAAAAAAAAGGGGTGGAATATATTGTTTTGGTATCAAAACCAAGGCCCCCCAGCATGTTGGAGAAATAAATTCCCAACATTAATATTTAGTAAAACTATATTTTGTTTCAATATTTTATTTAGTGGTTTGCGCCTTGTGTACACTTCACAAAGATGTTTCTATGTTTTTATGTTCTATAATTCAAAGTGTACACAAGGCGCAATATTCAAAAAAAAGTTCGTTGCCAAGGTGTTGTTATATAGAATAATAAGATAATAAAAAACGGGAAAGTAGGGCGTGTGTCCGATCCCACACAAAAATTACTTTAATACCAAAAGTTTGTGTTATTGTAATAAAATATTAGTTGTGAAAAGTGTCTTTAGTCATTCCTAGCTTCAGAAGTGTAAAACCAGTGTAAAATTATTTCCTTGGTGTTGCAAAAATCCAACAATGATATTATAGGTTCGTTCCAAGACAACACATTTGTACGATCCCTTGAACCGTCACGAAATCAATTGGACTGTTTTAATGCGCAGAATCGCCCTTGAACGGTTTTCTTTCGATCTCGAACCGATTACCGGTACGTAACCCTCTTGGAACGTACTGATGTACCATTTCAAGTTCGAGTTGCGTCTGAGCCATTTTCAGTACGAGTACCACAGTACCACTAGTAGATAATTAGAAATTAATATTTCTAACATGTTCATTAAACATCACTTCAACTTCAAACTCTTCCTCAGAATCGATATCTTTCATAAAATCGTTGTCTTCTATGAAAAAAAAAATAATAAATTATCCATATTTTTAAGATTAATTTGAAAAAAAAAGAATTAATAATTATTTAAACGGAAATCAAGATTCACAGGTACTAATAGCGTAAATTGTGGATTATTCTATTATTGAATCATCAGCTGATCTCATAGCAGTGACCAGTAAAAATGAAAACAATCCTGCGCAAGTCAGTACAAATAGTTTCTGCTTGAAGGCATGTATCAAAAGGACCGTTCAGTTACCGATTTCGAAGCGATACATGGCTCGCTTGGAACAACACAGTGTACGATACGAATCATCGTTCATGTTCGCTTGGAACGCATATTTTATAATGCGCATGACGAGGGCAGTACAAAGGACGGTTTTCATGTCACTTGGAACACGCCTTATAAAGTATCGTAAAGTGGCTGGTTTGATGCAAGAATGAGTGCAGTTCTGGGGCCCCAGGTTCATAGACAGCGAGACTAAAGGTTGGTACCCAGTTTTTTTTTATATCAGTTGTGTGTTTGAAACTCATTTTTTTTCTTTATTATATATATATATATATATATATATATATATATATATATATATATATATATATATATATATATATATATATATATATATATATATATATATATATATGTTACACTTGAAGTTTCCGCGGGAGCTATATGTGCTTTCTGTTGTTTTCCGGGTTTGACTCCGCGTTGAATAATTTTGGTTTTGATAAAAACCATTATTTTGACGGCGTTTCGGCAAGATCTCACTTGCCATTGTCAAGTCAGGTAGTTCCGCTTCTCGCTGCTGCTTGAAGTAAACTGAATTTTTACTCACGATACCGTCGCTTATGTAGTTGATCCTGATGCTGCTTGCCCTGCGCGAACTCTGGCTCTTGTTATTGGTCCGGTGTAGGTTGCAGTCGTCGGCGGGATGTTACGCGTGGATGTTGCGGCCTGATTTATTTTGGTCTTTTTCTTCAATACCGTTTTCCAAGTTGTAGGAAGCCGTTGCGCATCATCTCTTTGGTTTAAGCCGTTGGGATTTCTTTCAATTTCTATCGATTCTCTGATTTCCCGTTTTCTTTTTATTTCGATGTTAGCTAACATCGTTGTTTGGTTCAGGTTTATTGTGTGTCCTGTATTTGCCACATGTTGAGCCAGGGATGACGTGGTTTCTCCCCTTTCGATAGCATTTCGGTGTTCTTCTCGTCTTACCTGGATTCTTCGGTTGGTCTGTCCAATGTACGACTTTCCACAATCCCCACACGGAATCTCGTATACACCTTGGCTTTCTAACGATATTTTGGTCTTTGGTGTTGGTAAAATAGTTGAGATCTTTCTGTCCGTATTAAATATCGTTTCTATGTTGTGTTTTCTCAGCACTCTCCCTATTTTCTCTGTCGTACCCTTCACATATGGCAGAATGGTTTTGCCGATCGGCTTATTGTCTTCTGTAGGGTCCTTATCTCTTCTTCGAGCATTTTGAGCTTTTTCGATGTTGTATGTTGAGAAGCCGTTTTTTCTTAACGCTGTTTTCACGTTATGCATTTCTTCATTTTGATGTTCTTGGTCTGTCAGTCTTTCGGATCTTGTAATCAAGGTTTTGATGACTGAATGCAATTGTGCAGGATGGTGGTGTGAGGCAGCATTTAGATATCTATCGGTATGTGTCGGTTTCCGATACACTGTATGGCCTATGTGTCCGTCTTGTTTCTTTATTATTAACACATCTAAGAATGGAATTTGATCGTTTTCTTCCAGTTCCATGGTAAACTGAATTTTATGGTGGATATTGTTGATGTGTTCTAAAAAAGCCTTTAGTTTTTCTTCTCCGTGGGTCCAGATAATAAAAGTGTCATCCACGTGTCTAAGCCACAGTTTGGGTTTGTATTCAGCTGTTTCTATTGCCCGCTGTTCTATTTCCTTCATAAACAAGTTCGCTATTACTGGTGACAGTGGAGAACCCATCGGTGCTCCCTCAATTTGTTTATATCTTTGTTCCTTATAGATGAAATAAGTGTTATTTAAACAGTGTTTGGTTAGGTTTAGTGTATCCGGTGATATTGGATACTTTTTGTTTATGATGTCCAGTGATTCATCTATAGGAACATTCGTGAAAAGTGAGACAACATCGAAGCTGACTAGCAAATGTCCCGGCTCAAGAGTCACACCTTTTATACGCTCGATGAAGTGGCTCGCGTTCTTGACGTAAGACTCCGCTTCTTCCGCGTATGGTTGCAGCTGTTGGGCCAGAAATTTCGCCAGCGGTTGTAAGGGAGATCCGATGGAACTCACAATTGGTCGCAGTGGTAATCCTGCCTTGTGTACCTTGGGTAGGCCGTAAAATTTTGGGCATCTAGATGACTTCTCTCTAGGTATGAGATGGACCTGTTGTTCTTTATTGATATTTGAGGCTTTGATCTTGGCTTTTGTTATTTTCTCTAGATAGGTTGTCGGGTCTGACGAGATGCTTTGATATGTTGTATCATTTAAGATGTCGTTTATTTTTGTTTCGTAGTCTTGAATATTCATCACTACCGTAGCGTTGCCTTTGTCAGCTGGAAGCACGATGATTTCTTTGTTGTTCTTCAAATTATGTAAGGCTTCTTTCTCTTCCCGTGTTAAATTTCTTTTTGGTGGTTTAGCTGTTCTTAATATTTTTGATACGTCTTGGCGTATGATCTCGGCTGTTTCTGCTGGGAGATTAGTAATTGTAGTCTCTACCTCAGTAATGATGTTTTCTACGGGAATGTATGTAGGTGCAACAGCAAAATTGAAACCTTTTGCAAGAACACTATTCGTGGCTTCATCCAGTGTCAGATTTGAAAAGTTATATACTAAATTGTTTGTTTCTATTTGTGGATTTTCTTTCTTTTTTGGCCGCTGTTGTAGTAACAAATTTTCAAACTTTTTAATTTGTTTGGTCTTAGTGAGATCAGCATCTGTTTCTGCTCGAAAGTTTGTCAGTTGTTCAAAGAAATTCCATAATGTTGGATGGATTGTGTTACTTAGTTTAAGATGCAGCTGTAATGATTCTGCATTCATTTTGTCGATGTCTCGTCTGGTATCATGGATTGCCTCTCTAATAAGCGCCAGGCTTGCTCTTCTTAAGATGTTTTTAGTTTTATAGTTGTTTTTGTGAAAAGTGAGCTTCATACAAGTCGGTATAATGCTTTCGTCACGGCAGCGTTCTAAAAACGTAAGGTTGCATAACAACGTCCTTCGTTTCGATCGTAGTTTTTCGTATCTTCTGATGTCTGGTAGAATTTCCTCCCCGTAGAGGTTAATTATGTTACACTTGAAGTTTCCGCGGGAGCTATATGTGCTTTCTGTTGTTTTCCGGGTTTGACTCCGCGTTGAATAATTTTGGTTTTGATAAAAACCATTATTTTGACGACGTTTCGGCAAGATCTCACTTGCCATTGTCAAGTCAGGTAGTTCCGCTTCTCGCTGCTGCTTGAAGTAAACTGAATTTTTACTCACGATACCGTCGCTTATGTAGTTGATCCTGATGCTGCTTGCCCTGCGCGAACTCTGGCTCTTGTTATTGGTCCGGTGTAGGTTGCAGTCGTCGGCGGGATGTTACGCGTGGATGTTGCGGCCTGATTTATTTTGGTCTTTTTCTTCAATACCGTTTTCCAAGTTGTAGGAAGCCGTTGCGCATCATCTCTTTGGTTTAAGCCGTTGGGATTTCTTTCAATTTCTATCGATTCTCTGATTTCCCGTTTTCTTTTTATTTCGATGTTAGCTAACATCGTTGTTTGGTTCAGGTTTATTGTGTGTCCTGTATTTGCGACATGTTGAGCCAGGGATGACGTGGTTTCTCCCCTTTCGATAGCATTTCGGTGTTCTTCTCGTCTTACCTGGATTCTTCGGTTGGTCTGTCCAATGTACGACTTTCCACAATCCCCACACGGAATCTCGTATACACCTTGGCTTTCTAACGATATTTTGGTCTTTGGTGTTGGTAAAATAGTTGAGATCTTTCTGTCCGTATTAAATATCGTTTCTATGTTGTGTTTTCTCAGCACTCTCCCTATTTTCTCTGTCGTACCCTTCACATATGGCAGAATGGTTTTGCCGATCGGCTTATTGTCTTCTGTAGGGTCCTTATCTCTTCTTCGAGCATTTTGAGCTTTTTCGATGTTGTATGTTGAGAAGCCGTTTTTTCTTAACGCTGTTTTCACGTTATGCATTTCTTCATTTTGATGTTCTTGGTCTGTCAGTCTTTCGGATCTTGTAATCAAGGTTTTGATGACTGAATGCAATTGTGCAGGATGGTGGTGTGAGGCAGCATTTAGATATCTATCGGTATGTGTCGGTTTCCGATACACTGTATGGCCTATGTGTCCGTCTTGTTTCTTTATTATTAACACATCTAAGAATGGAATTTGATCGTTTTCTTCCAGTTCCATGGTAAACTGAATTTTATGGTGGATATTGTTGATGTGGTCTAATCTCCTGCACAATATGTAATCTATCCTGCACAATTGCATTGAGTCATCAAAACCTTGATTACAAGATCCGAAAGACTGACAGACCAAGAACATCAAAATGGAGAAATGCATAACGTGAAAACAGCGTTAAGAAAAAACGGCTTCTCAACATACAACATCGAAAAAGCTCAAAATGCTCGAAGAAGAGATAAGGACCCTACAGAAGACAATAAGCCGATCGGCAAAACCATTCTGCCATATGTGAAGGGTACGACAGAGAAAATAGGGAGAGTGCTGAGAAAACACAACATAGAAACGATATTTAATACGGACAGAAAGATCTCAACTATTTTACCAACACCAAAGACCAAAATATCGTTAGAAAGCCAAGGTGTATACGAGATTCCGTGTGGGGATTGTGGAAAGTCGTACATTGGACAGACCAACCGAAGAATCCAGGTAAGACGAGAAGAACACCGAAATGCTATCGAAAGGGGAGAAACCACGTCATCCCTGGCTCAACATGTCGCAAATACAGGACACACAATAAACCTGAACCAAACAACGATGTTAGCTAACATCGAAATAAAAAGAAAACGGGAAATCAGAGAATCGATAGAAATTGAAAGAAATCCCAACGGCTTAAACCAAAGAGATGATGCGCAACGGCTTCCTACAACTTGGAAAACGGTATTGAAGAAAAAGACCAAAATAAATCAGGCCGCAACATCCACGCGGAACATCCCGCCGACGACTGCAACCTACACCGGACCAATAACAAGAGCCAGAGTTCGCGCAGGGCAAGCAGCATCAGGATCAACTACATAAGCGACGGTATCGTGAGTAAAAATTCAGTTTACTTCAAGCAGCAGCGAGAAGCGGAACTACCTGACTTGACAATGGCAAGTGAGATCTTGCCGAAACGTCGTCAAAATAATGGTTTTTATCAAAACCAAAATTATTCAACGCGGAGTCAGACCCGGAAAACAACAGAAAGCACATATAGCTCCCGCGGAAACTTCAAGTGTAACATAATTAACCTCTACGGGGAGGAAATTCTACCAGACATCAGAAGATACGAAAAACTACGATCGAAACGAAGGACGTTGTTATGCAACCTTACGTTTTTAGAACGCTGCCGTGACGAAAGCATTATACCGACTTGTATGAAGCTCACTTTTCACAAAAACAACTATAAAACTAAAAACATCTTAAGAAGAGCAAGCCTGGCGCTTATTAGAGAGGCAATCCATGATACCAGACGAGACATCGACAAAATGAATGCAGAATCATTACAGCTGCATCTTAAACTAAGTAACACAATCCATCCAACATTATGGAATTTCTTTGAACAACTGACAAACTTTCGAGCAGAAACAGATGCTGATCTCACTAAGACCAAACAAATTAAAAAGTTTGAAAATTTGTTACTACAACAGCGGCCAAAAAAGAAAGAAAATCCACAAATAGAAACAAACAATTTAGTATATAACTTTTCAAATCTGACACTGGATGAAGCCACGAATAGTGTTCTTGCAAAAGGTTTCAATTTTGCTGTTGCACCTACATACATTCCCGTAGAAAACATCATTACTGAGGTAGAGACTACAATTACTAATCTCCCAGAAGAAACAGCCGAGATCATACGCCAAGACGTATCAAAAATATTAAGAACAGCTAAACCACCAAAAAGAAATTTAACACGGGAAGAGAAAGAAGCCTTACATAATTTGAAGAACAACAAAGAAATCATCGTGCTTCCAGCTGACAAAGGCAACGCTACGGTAGTGATGAATATTCAAGACTACGAAACAAAAATAAACGACATCTTAAATGATACAACATATCAAAGCATCTCGTCAGACCCGACAACCTATCTAGAGAAAATAACAAAAGCCAAGATCAAAGCCTCAAATATCAATAAAGAACAACAGGTCCATCTCATACCTAGAGAGAAGTCATCTAGATGCCCAAAATTTTACGGCCTACCCAAGGTACACAAGGCAGGATTACCACTGCGACCAATTGTGAGTTCCATCGGATCTCCCTTACAACCGCTGGCGAAATTTCTGGCCCAACAGCTGCAACCATACGCGGAAGAAGCGGAGTCTTACGTCAAGAACGCGAGCCACTTCATCGAGCGTATAAAAGGTGTGACTCTTGAGCCGGGACATTTGCTAGTCAGCTTCGATGTTGTCTCACTTTTCACGAATGTTCCTATAGATGAATCACTGGACATCATAAGCAAAAAGTATCCAATATCACCGGATACACTAAACCTAACCAAACACTGTTTAAATAACACTTATTTCATCTATAAGGAACAAAGATATAAACAAATTGAGGGAGCACCGATGGGTTCTCCACTGTCACCAGTAATAGCGAACTTGTTTATGAAGGAAATAGAACAGCGGGCAATAGAAACAGCTGAATACAAACCCAAACTGTGGCTTAGATACGTGGATGACACTTTTATTATCTGGACCCACGGAGAAGAAAAACTAAAGGCTTTTTTAGAACACATCAACAATATCCACCATAAAATTCAGTTTACCATGGAACTGGAAGAAAACGATCAAATTCCATTCTTAGATGTGTTAATAATAAAGAAACAAGACGGACACATAGGACATACAGTGTATCGGAAACCGACACATACCGATAGATATCTAAATGCTGCCTCACACCACCATCCTGCACAATTGCATTCAGTCATCAAAACCTTGATTACAAGATCCGAAAGACTGACAGACCAAGAACATCAAAATGAAGAAATGCATAACGTGAAAACAGCGTTAAGAAAAAACGGCTTCTCAACATACAACATCGAAAAAGCTCAAAATGCTCGAAGAAGAGATAAGGACCCTACAGAAGACAATAAGCCGATCGGCAAAACCATTCTGCCATATGTGAAGGGTACGACAGAGAAAATAGGGAGAGTGCTGAGAAAACACAACATAGAAACGATATTTAATACGGACAGAAAGATCTCAACTATTTTACCAACACCAAAGACCAAAATATCGTTAGAAAGCCAAGGTGTATACGAGATTCCGTGTGGGGATTGTGGAAAGTCGTACATTGGACAGACCAACCGAAGAATCCAGGTAAGACGAGAAGAACACCGAAATGCTATCGAAAGGGGAGAAACCACGTCATCCCTGGCTCAACATGTCGTAAATACAGGACACACAATAAACCTGAACCAAACAACGATGTTAGCTAACATCGAAATAAAAAGAAAACGGGAAATCAGAGAATCGATAGAAATTGAAAGAAATCCCAACGGCTTAAACCAAAGAGATGATGCGCAACGGCTTCCTACAACTTGGAAAACGGTATTGAAGAAAAAGACCAAAATAAATCAGGCCGCAACATCCACGCGTAACATCCCGCCGACGACTGCAACCTACACCGGACCAATAACAAGAGCCAGAGTTCGCGCAGGGCAAGCAGCATCAGGATCAACTACATAAGCGACGGTATCGTGAGTAAAAATTCAGTTTACTTCAAGCAGCAGCGAGAAGCGGAACTACCTGACTTGACAATGGCAAGTGAGATCTTGCCGAAACGTCGTCAAAATAATGGTTTTTATCAAAACCAAAATTATTCAACGCGGAGTCAAACCCGGAAAACAACAGAAAGCATATATATATATATATATATATATATATATATATATATATATATATATATATATATACAAATAATATCTTAGTTGACTTATTAGGAAATACGAATTTCTCTATTTTTGGGTATAGAAGTCAAACTGGGGCCTTAAAGTACACTATTATCCAATATTCAAGCTTTCGGAAATGTTTATTTCCTTTCTCAAGAATTTCTACAATGCAATAAGATAAAATTTAGAAATTTTATTTTAAAAAAAAATAAAAATAAAATTCTTGAGAAAGGAAATAAACATTTCCGAAAGCTTGAATATTGGATAATAGTGTACTTTAAGGCCCCAGTTTGACTTCTATACCCAAAAATAGAGAAATTCGTATATATATATATATATATATATATATATATATATATATATATATATATATATATATATATATATATATATAATGATGTTGGATAATCGAGTACAAATATAAAAATAAATAAGCAAAATCATTGGCTAATACTTATATAATATTTATATATATATATATATATATATATATATATATATATATATATATATATATATATATATATATATATATATGTATATATATAAATATTATATATATATATATTAATATGTATATACATATATATATATATATATATATATATATATATATATATATATATATATATATATAATATATATATATATATATATATATATATATATATATATATATATATATATATATATATATATACATCTAGCGGTTAATGTGGGCTCCGTACTAAAACGGTATTATACGAACTCCAGGGGAATATACAACGTGTATATTATTATCTGAGTAGCGGTTGCTGTAGACTCCGACTAACATGTAGGATCAAGTGAACTCCATAAATGGATAAAACATTTGTGGGATCCGTATATATCTTTTCGCATACACAACTGAGCTCCTGCTACGTTGCCAATAATTGTATTAGTAGTAGATTTTCAAACTTTAAAGCAGGTATAATTTGGAACTTGAAATTTAGTTAAATGCTCATCAATTAGGCATCGGGGACTTTCAGAAAGACTTGGCTTATATAGTTAAATATGTTAAATATACATAAATTGTTATCCGACATTTAATTTTATTTAAGATTTAGGTTTAATAAGCAAGGTGGTAATTTATATTACTTCCTTTAATTATTTTCTTAGTAACTTAAGAAAGTGTCTATTATAAACTTGGAAAAGGCAAGTTTCCATTTTTATTTATTATTAATTTTTGTTAAAATGCATTGGCACTGAAATATTTAGTCCATAATGGACGTACATGGTCACATGGAGTAAAGTAATCGTGTAACAGTTTAAGAAAGTATATGGGCAGTATTATAATAATTGGCAGTA
Source organism: Diabrotica virgifera virgifera (assembly GCF_917563875.1). NCBI lineage: Eukaryota > Metazoa > Arthropoda > Insecta > Coleoptera > Chrysomelidae > Diabrotica > Diabrotica virgifera. The sequence continues at coordinate 180,965,815 of NC_065443.1, read as the reverse complement.
TTGTAATACTTATTGTTACCAAATAATATTAAAGGAAACCCTACACAACATAGAGATCTTTGTAATTTTTCGATTGTTTGGTACAGTTTATGACGTACAATATTTGTTTTATACAGTAGTTATATGTAAACTACAATAATTTATATCTAAATCAATCTTTAAAATTATAATTTTTTTACTGTGTAATTTTTTTATTAACATCAGTCCCATTAAATTGGTGCTAATGGTCATTAGCGACATGTTACATTAAGGTACAATTACTTAATTAATTTACAATAGATTACAAAATAGAGTCTCAATTTTACAATTTACAGTATGTATTGTTTATTTTAAAGTTTTCGTCTAATAATGTCTTTAGATCGTCGGAAAGATTATTGTTGGGTTTTTCTTGTATAATTTTTGCACAGTTTAATAGGCGTTTTACATTTAAAGTTGTCTTACAGTTATCACATACCGACCGATTCTCTCTGTCAAATAAACATGCATGAGTTTTTATGCCCTACAGGTAGGCGATCAATTCTAACTTGGTTGGCCCTACTTGTGTTTAGCTTCTTCCACGTTTTGTAGTTGGTTTAATTTCTTTTAATTTAGATTTGGAGTTATGCCATTCACTTTGCCACGTACACTGGATTTTGGATTTAAACACTGTTTTAATGTTACTAGTAACCACTTTAACAACCAATACTGATGACATTGAAAGAGACTGGATCAACTTAAGGGACGCTATATGCAACGGTGCGAAAGAAGTAATTGGTGACTACGAGCGGAAGAAGAAGAACGAGTGGATGACAGATGAAATATTACACCTCATGGACAGAAGGAGAGGAAATAAGAATAATCCCGAACAATATAAAGAACTGGATAGAACTGTCAGCACAAAGATAAAAGAATCAAAAGAGAAATGGTTACAAGGAAAATGTCAAGAGATAGAAGAGCTAGAACGAAGACACGATAGTTTTAACATGCATAAAAAAATCAAGGAGTTTACTTATACTTACAAGAAAAAACAGTTTGGTAAGTTAATAGACGAGAACAACAAACTTATTGTAAATAAAGAAGAACAGTTACAGACTTGCGCAATTTACATAAAATATTTGTTTATGGATTATCGTCATATTTCTACGAACACTCTTGATCTGAATGGACCAAAAATATTGAAAAGTGAGGTGATAAAAGCTACAGATCAAACGAAAGATGGGAACGCAACAGGATGCGATGAAATAACAGTCGAATTTTTAAAAGTTTTTAACGAGAACAACATGAATGTAGTATTGGAACTGTTTAATAAGATATACGATACTGGTCAAATTCCATCTGACTGGTTGAAATCTACATTTGTGCCCCTTCCCAAGAAATCCAATTCTAAGACTTGTAGCGTATATCGCCTTATATAAGTTTAATGAATCACACCCTTAAAGTATTCTTGCGTATTTTCCATTCCAGAATACGAGTAAAATTAGAACACAGCATAAGTAAAACACAGTTCGGTTTCAGATGCGGTTTTGGAACTCGAGAGCCCCTATTTGCAATACAAGTTTTGATTCAAAAATGCCTGGATCAACAGAAAGATGTTTACGCCTGTTTTATCGACTATGAGAAAGTATTCGATACTATCAAACATGACAAACTCATAGAACTATTACATCTTTCAGGACTTGACACTAAGGACATCCAGATTATAAAAATCTATATTGGAATCAAACAGCCCACATAAAGAATGGACATATGGTGAGTGAAAACATAACCATTTCTAGTAGACAGAACTATATTCTTTCGCCACTGCTTTTCAACCTGTACACGGAACAAATATTTCTAGAGGCACTGGAACAGTACAATGAAGGCATCAAGATTAATGGCGTATTAATAAGTAATTTTCGATATGCAGATGATACTGTTATACTGGCCGATAACATCGAAGATTTACAGATGATGCTAAATAGAATAAATACAACTGGCAACCGATTTGGACTGAAGATTAATAGAAAGAAAACTAAATTTATGGTGATCAGTAAAAAGAACATTCAATATATCGACCTGAATATTGAAGCCAAACGTATTGAAAGAGTACACCGATTTAAATATCTGGGATATACAGTAAATGATAAGTGGAACCCAGACGTAGAGATTAGGATCCGAATTGAAATAGCAAGATCCAAATTCATAAAAATGAGAAAGCTCTTAAGCAACTGCAACCTAAGCGTTAACCTCCGATGGCGCGCCACGAAATGCTACGTACTCTCTACGCTACTTTACGGAGTAGAAGGGTGGACGTTAACAGCAGCAACTATAAAGAAGTTAGCGGCTCTAGAAATGTGGCTGTATCGACGCATACTGAGAATACCTTGGACAGACAGAGTGACCAACACAGAGGTATTGAGACGAATGGGTAAAGAGGTGGAATTGTTAACAACTGTTAAAAGGAGCCCTAATAGCACACGACGTCCTTTGGACGTCCAAAATAGGTCCATTTTTGGTCCTTACGTCCATGGACTATAAACGGACGTCCTTTGGACGTCCAATTTTGGACGTCCTTCGGAAGGAATAAATATGGACGTCCTTTGGACGTCCGACGTTGGACGTCCTTCGGACGGAATAAATATGAACGTCCGACGTTGAACGTCCTTTGGACGTCCATACTGGACGAAATACGGACGTTTTATGAACGCGTATATATTATATTGGACACATTATACCAATTACGGGATCAAATAGCAAAATAATTCAATAAAATATTAACTTACGCGTTAACTTTACGTTAATGAAATACAGTCAAACCTGTCAGTAACGGCCACTAAAATGAAAGAACTATTGGCCGATATAGAAAGGTGGCCGTTATTGCCAGTTTTTGTAGTCTAGATATACAGTAAAACTTGTGTTACTGGCCACCTGTACTAACGGCCAGTTTAAATATTCCCCAAACCAATTATATCTAGACTACAAAAACTGGCAATACCGGTCACCTTTCTATATCGGCCAATAGCTTTTTCATTTTTAGTGGCCGTTACTGACAGGTTTTACTGTAATTGGTTTGGGGAATTTTTAAACTGACCGTTAGTACAGGTGGCCGGTGTTTGCAGGGGCCGGTAACACAGGTTTTACTGTAGTTTAAATCGAAAAGATTAAATCTTAATTCAAAATTGTATATACAATTATTTACAATTATAAACAAACTATATAGTTTAATATCCAAAAAATGTTTTTGATTTTATGTAATGTAATGAAAATCTTATTTGTAAATTATTGGTTACAATGTTTAACAATAGGAAATATTCAAGAATAAATAAAATAAAAGTTTAATCCTAACAACACAAAACATTCCAGGAATGTATAGGTACTACCGTTCTATTCCGTGAACATCTATCTGATTAAATTATGGGTGGAAAGTTACCACAAGATATTCTATGAACATAGTACAATGTCTTCCTGGAGGGGGAAAATTTTCCATTACAAGATTTTAAGAGAGGCCATTTATTGTACTGTTCAATTTGCGTTCATTTTCAAATTTGCCGCGCGAGTATCTATGTAGCGTCTCGTGGTCATTGGTCATCACATTTCATTTTCATAACCTTAGACAAGGAAAGAGAGAGGACGAGTAATCCTATGACCAAAAGTGAAGCCAAACTGACACCAGAGATTTTGATCATCGACGTATCTTTGGGGTATTGTTATGCATTGAGTATTTAAAATAAAAACATGAAATGTATTTAAAATGAAGAATTTGTGTACGGTAAATGTTTTATTAAGTTGCTCATATTACGTACATATGTTTCAATACATACACATGTTTTTATTACGAATTTTAGATGATGATTTACTTTATTTTTTATGAAATTTTAACCTTCAACGAACACCCACCACTGACAACCCATTGTTATTTTTGACGTGACCGCCATGTTTCTGGTGACAAACAAACCAAAAACTGGCTTCACTTTTGGAACGTGTGTTTTAAATGAGTGTTACCCGTCCTCTCTTTTTTCCTTGTCTAAGTTCATAACATAACCGATAACCTAAAAATTTAGTAAAAAAGTAAAAATTTTGATTGGAAAAAAATGCATCGATAAGGGGGTGTGGGAAATGGAAATTAGTGGCTTTTTTGCTGTACTGTCTGCTAGTTTTTGCTCTGGGCACTGGCTAGATCTCTTGTTTAAACAATTTTGTAAGTATTATAAAATCCGTTTTCAATTTTCTTTATTCTTTATGAAACGAATCATTTATACATGCATATTATTACCTGTAAATAGGTACCTATTTCTTTTGATTTTTAGTTGTAAAGAATAGAAAAATTACCGTTCATTTTAATTTTTTTTAGAATCAGCTGAAAGTGGCCTACAAAAAAAAACCAAGAAGGAAATGTATAGCCTTGTGGCTATGAAAGGCAAAAGAGAGATATAAAAAGTGTATTGGCTAGTTGGAAGAAAGTCCACATTGTCCATGCATAATAAGTTATTACATTATCAACAAATATCAAGAAGATAGCAGGGTCACGAGCATCAACTTCATGAGTTCAAGAATATCGAGGAAATCCAGCTCCTCGATACTACTGGGCAAACTAGAAGATTGAAGAGGACAAATCCTTTTGAACTAGTTTGAGTGATAGGTGATAGTGAAAAACGGAGCATAGTGCTTGTGTGCTGTGCCTGTGTATGTTAGAATAGTGCACGATCTTGTTAGATTAGATAAGAGACGCTATGGGGTAAGCTCTTCATTTTAAGAAACAGTAGTAATTTAGGCTAAATTAAAATTGCTCATTGGTCAGTTATGACCAGATTGTTTTTTTATGTTTGGCAAAAAGGACTTAAGTCAGAATTGCACATTGATAATGTTTTGATGATTTCTGGACCAGAAAAAAACTGTTGTAGATGTAAACTGTATGTACAGTAGAATCTACTACAGTACTGTAGAAATCATCAAAACATTATCGATGTGCAATTCTGACTTAAGCCCTTTTTCCCAAACATCAGAGAATTGTAATGTACAATAATTCTCCTATCTGCTTTTTCATGAATTTTGTAGGAGACGAAAAACCATTTTTAGGATCATCTGCTTTCACATGTTTTGTAGTAAATACATAGTTGAATTTACTACAAAACATGTCAAAAAATATATGAAAACAGGAGGTGACTATAAAAAAAGTTTTTAAGTCCACTTTACATCAACAATAAATTGGACAAGAAATTGACCAAGTTATTCAAGGCCAAATTTGACGTGTAAAAGCACACTTTGACATCTAAGTTTGTTCGTTATAAACTTCACGTGAAGAAATTGACGAAAAAGAAAATTGTTCTATTTTTTCATTTATTTGGCGTGAATTCAGTGTCACCAACCTGTGTCCATTTGGCGGGAAGTGGAAGTAGAGCTGTAGAGCTTTTTGTTTATTATTATTTGTTGAGGTTGAGTCTTTCATGTTCATGACAACCTAAAAATTTTGATTGGAAAATGCATATAAGATAAGGGGGTGGGAAAATGGAAATTAGTGGCTTTTTTGCAGTTCTGTCTGTTAGTTTTGCTCTGGCTGGGTCTCTTTTGTTTAAACAATTATGTAAGTATTATAAAAACGTTTTCAATTTTCTGTATTCTTTAGGAAACGAATTATTTATGCATATTATTACCTGTAAATAGTAGTACCTATTTCCTATTTCTTTTGATTTTTAATTGTAAAGAATAGAAAAATTACCATTCATTTTAATTTTTTAGAATCAGCTGAAAGTGGTCTACAAAAAAACCAGGAAGGAAACGTATTATAGCCTTGTTGTGGCTATGAAAGGCAAAAGAAAGATACCTATAAAAAGTGTATTGACTAGTTGGAAGAAACTCCACATTGTCGATGCATAATAAGATATTACTTTATAAACAAATATCAAGACCTAGGAATGGAACCTGGATAATATAGTCATCAAGAAGATAGCAGGAGGTCATGAGCAACAACAACTTCATAAGTATGAGAATATTGAGGAAATCCAGCTCCTCGATATCTACTACTGGACAAACTAGAAGATTGAAGAGGACAAAGCCTTTTGAACTAGTTTGAGTGATAGGTGATAGTGAAAAGCAGAGCGTAGTGCTTGTGTGCCTGTGTATGTTAGAATAGTGCACGATCTTGTTAGATTAGATAAGAGACGCTATAGGGTAAGCTCTTCATTTTAAGGAACAGTAGTAATTTAGGTTAAATTAAAATTGCTCATTGGTCAGTTATGACCAGATTGTAATTCTCTGATGTTTGGCAAAAAGGGCTGAAGTCAGAATTGCACATCAATAATGTTTTGATGATTTCTGGACCATAAAAAAAGTGTTGCAGACTTAAACTGTATGTACCAATAAAAAGAGCCGATTTTTCTGGTCCAGAAATCATCAAAACATTATCGATGTGCAATTCTGACTTAAGCCCTTTTTCCCAAACATCAGAGAATTGCAATGTACAATTCAATACAAATGAATCATCATCGTAGTGATGATTATGGAAAAAAATATATATATATATAGAAATATATATATTTTGTGCAATAAAAATGTTTATATTTATCAAGGATGTATTATTTGGTATGGCCACATATACTTCTGGTATATCGTCGGTGATGTGACAATACCTCCTATCTGCTTTTTCATGAATTTTGTAGGAGACGAAAAACCATTTTTAGGGTCATCTGTTTTCACATGTAAATTTTGACATGTTTTGTAGTAAATAGATAATTGAATTTACTACAAAACATGTCAAAAAATATCATATGAAAACAGGAGGTGACTGTAAAAAAAGTTTTTAGTCTCTCTTACAAAATGGTTAACAGTTAATAGAGAGACAGATAATCGAGGTTCCACTGTATAGTGAAATTTGGACACCCGACACCCCATACAAATTTTATGGGGGTTTTGTTCGTTTAAACCCCCCCCCCCCAAACTTTTGTGTAAGTTACAATTGAATTATTATTGTGGTACTATTAAACACAATGTTTTTAAAACTTTTTTGCCTCTTAGTACTTTTTTGAAGTCAGTTTTTATCGTGATATTTTGAATATTTGTCAAATCCACCACATATTTGTATATGGTTAAGTACGATTGTAGAGACTAATAATATGAAAATTTATTTATGATTTACATTTTTAGGTATATTTTGAACCATTTTAAAAAGAAGCCATATCTTGATAAAAAGAGCTTTATCGAAAAAATAGAAAGAGGTAAAAAAGTTTTAAAAACACAGTGTTTAACTAATGGTACCGCAGAAATAATTTAATTGGAACGTACCCAAAAGTTTGGGGGGGTTAAAGGGAACAAAACCCCCATAAAATTTTTATGGGGTGCACAAATTTCACTATAATTTTTCTTTAAGATGTTACTGCAATAATATTGCTTCATGTCCATTTTCAATAAAAAATCTTTAATAGTTTTCGATATATTCGAAAAAATCGAATTTTCATTTTGTATCTTCAAAGGGCTGTAACTTTTTTTGTGTGCATATTTGTACTAAGGTAAGTTAGGTTCATTCAAATTATTTTTGGTCCCAGAATATGTGATTTAATTTACGACCAATCTTTTCGGGACACCCTGTATAATAAATGGGATTAGCTGGCTTAAAAATTCATAATCTACGTTCTGTAGAAAATATACAGTTTTTGGTTTCTTTTTAACTAGATCTTAATATCTAACCAAGCATTTTAAGACCTTTTTATTATTTTTTCGATGATATATTCATGTTTTTAGTTTGTTCAAAATATTCTAGATGATTGTACACTATAATAGATAGCCAACTAAATAAACACAAAAATTTTATTTTTGTTACAGCCTGTATATAAGTTTACCTATATATACAGTGCATTACGCACCACCTTAAAAATTGGGCATTTTTCATGTCTCGAATTTCCTAAACCTGTTGTCCCATCTAAGTGATTTTTTTATAATAATATAGCCTGAGGCTATAGGTTACTGCCTTATGCTTGTCATGCATGGGGAGCTATACTGTAATATATATTATATCACGTCGCTCTCTATAGTAATGAGTGAGCCTGCACATACGGAACCATTAGTTCCCTGTCTGCAGGCTCACTCATTACTATAGAGAGCGATATGATATAATATACATATATTACAGTATAGCTACCAGTGCATGACAAGCTTAAGGATGTAACCTATAGCCTAGGCTATATTATAAAAAAATCACTCAGATGAGACAACAGGTTTAGAAAATTCGAGACATCAAAAATGCCCTATTTTTAAGGTGGTGCGTTAATTTCTTGGAGAAGTGTATTGTAATTTAATGTAAATAATGTAATATCCAATAATTGTAATTTAATATAAGATGTAATATAAGTTCCTTAAAAATATATTTTTTATTTCCCACCATACATTCTCCACAGGTCTAAATATCGATGCTAGACGTCCACCGGAGGTCCTCTCAGGACGTTAGATGGACGTTCGGCAGCAAGACATTGGACCAAACTGGGACATCCTATGAAGGTCCAATTGACATTCACTGAACGTCCCCTCGGACGTTAGGTGGACGTCCATTGGACGTTTGGCAACGTGGCATTTGGACCAAAATAGGACGTCCTGTTAAGGTCCAATTTACGTCCCCTAGGACGTCCGATTAAGGTCCAATGTATGTCCCTTCGGACCTTAAGTGGACGTCCAACAGACATTCGGTAGCGCGACATTTGGACCAAAATAGGACGTTCCTTGGACGAAAACGGACCTCCCTAAAGTCTGTGAAGGACATCCTTGTGCTATTAGGGATGTAGGTATATAGTATCTTTATTCTATTATATTCTACTCTATTTCAAACCTATTCTATATAAGTATCTACACATTACACCTATTATCATCATCATCATTCTCTTTGCCTTATCCCTATGCAGTGTCGGCTTCCCTAATTGCATTTCTCCACACAATTCTATCTTGAGTCATATCAATGTTAATCCCCTTTACCAACATGTCCTGCCTTATCGTCTTCCTCTCCTACTCCTTCCAGGAATCTGCACTTCAGCTATTCTTCGTATTGGGTGATTAACGTCTCGATGTTGAACATGACCAAACCATCTTAACCTATGCTCTCTCATTTTGGCATCAATTGGTGCCACACCTAGACTTCCCCTAATATACTCATATCTAATTTTATCCTTCTTTGTCACTCCACTCATCCATCTAAGCATTCTCATTTCCACCACATGCATTCGTTGTTCCGCTTTCTTTTTCACTGCCCAACATTCAGTTCCGCGCATCATAGCCGGTCTTGTGGCTGTTTTATAGAATTTTCCCTTCAGCTTCATTGGAATTTTTCTGTCACAACACACCACTCGCTTCTTTCCACTTCATCCATCCAGCCCTAATTCTACTGCATGCATCTCCATCTATTTCTCCATTACTCTGTAATACCGATCCTAGGTACTTAAAACTATTGCTTTTCACAATCATTTCACCTATTATATTATATTTTACTTTATTCTATACTATATATCTATTCTAATCTATCTATATATTTCATTTAATCTGTTACATTCTACTCTATTCTGTTTTAAATCAAATACTTTATTAGTAAGTATCTACATATATATTACATCTATTCTATTATATTCTACTCTATTCTATTTCAGTTTATTTTATACTATATATCTATTCTAATCTATCTCTCTATTTTATTTATTTTATTAATCTGTTCTATTCTATTCTGTTTCAAATCAAACACTTTACTCAAACAAAGAAACAAACGACATTCAAAAGCTTCTAATAAAAAAATCATTGCATTGGTACTACTGAAAATATTGACATTTTTACAACATTTATTCCAAGTTCCTTCAATTTTTTTGAGGACAAGAAAATTTTGCTTTCAAGAAATTCACGAATTTATTGGCGTCAAGTTAATAACGAACAAACTTGGATGTCAAATTGTGCTTTGAGAACACGTCAAATTTGGCCTTGAATAACTTGGTCAATTTATTGTTCAATTTATTGTTGATGTAAAGTGCACTTTTGTCTCTCTTACAAAACTCATGAAAAAACAAATCGGAGGTATGTCACATCAGTGACTAAGAATGTCTAAAAAATATACTTTGATGTCCCAAGAACCAAATATAACCTACAGTCCATCTAATTTACTTACTGTTGCACATCATTATCTACGCCAGAGATCTAAGTTGACATAGTTGCCAAAGTATAAAAAGATCCTGAATCCATTTTAAATCAAATATGTCACATAATTATTGTAAACGTGGATTATACAACAAAACAAATTAATATTCAATGTAAATAAGTAAAAACTTAAGAAATAGAGAACAAGAATTAAGTTATAATCTTTTAAGATTTGCAGTGCAAGAGTTTTTGCACTGCATTGTTAATAATTAAAAAACGGCTCCGAACTCTTGGCAAAAAGCCAGTAGGTTTCTTTGTATAAGTATGTCTACAATAACAACTAAAAAAGTTGTCAGATACCTCGATTATTCCAAGTCGTTATAAAATTAGGTGAAATTTATATTTTTATAGTAGAGGATCTTTTTATAGTAAAGTAAATAATAAAAACAGTAAATATAATAAATAAAACAGATACTTATAGTAAAGAATATAAACAAATATGAAGTGTCATCACCGTAACTGTCAAATAAATGTTACCAATTTATTCTAAAATGTCACCTTCGTTCGATTACAGTTACAGTGTGATCCGAACAAATCTGCTTCATAAAAACGCTTTATAATCCATTTATACAAATTAAATGAAACATATTATTGTGTATTTCTTTAGGTTAACATTAATAGAAATCTTCAAATATTATTTCTAAGCGTATATAATAAAATATGTCTAGTGGCTGTAATTCCAGTGTACTCGGCAAAGTGATTCTAAAAAAGAACACACCTACCGCCTAAATATTTCGTGTTGGTATCATGCAACCTCACAGGCTACGACACGGATGACGCGCAACAGTTAGTAAATTAGACGAAGTATGTAGATATAGGTATACAGGGTGTAACAAAAATACAGGTCATAAATTTAATCACATATTCTGGGACCAAAAATAGTTTGATTGGACCTAACTTACCTTAGTACAAATGTGCACACAAGAAAAGTTACAGCCCTTTGAAGTTATATATATATAATAGCACCAAGGGTCTTAGAGGCCCATGGCTTGAAAAGTTTGTTTTTTTTTTCTTCATTTTCACGTTTCAGATTCAGATTCGTTTATTCATGTCAATAACACAAGTGTTTAACACATGTCAAATAAAATTACACAAAGATTTGGACGCAATACAAATTAAAAAGATGCACAATACGACTAAGAGTATTAATAACATTAAATACTAACATTAAAATCACATTAAATTTGATTACATTAACAATGGACATTGCTTAAAGTCATAAAATCCTAAAATTTAAATGCAAGAAATTCCTCATTACTATAAAAAACATTTTCTAACAAAATATCTTTAATTGTACTCTTAAATTGATTTAATGGAAGACACTTTAAACTATCTGGAAGTTTGTTGAAAAATTTAATAGCCCAGTATCCTGGCCCAGTTTGACACCTCCTCAATCTCCAGTAGGCTGGCACGAAATGGTGTTTATATCGGGTGTCATGTTGGTGTATGTTCTCATGGGTTTCAAAGTGCGCCCCTCCCCTCTTGATAAACATTAGGTTCTCAAGTATATATAGAGATGGAACAGTGAGAATTCTTAGGGACCTATATGCTTGCCTACAATCATCCCTATACCAAAGACCAGCAAGAACTCTAACTGCCTTACGCTGCCAACCAAAGACTGTCAACATTTCTGCTGAATGACCCCAGACTAAAATGGCATAGGCTAGATGAGACTGAAAAATTGCATGGTACGCTGTTATTAAAACTTCATGTGAAACATTAGATGCCAGATTCCTGAGTACAAACAGATTTTTGCCTAGCTTTTTACTTAGACTGTTGATATGTTCACCCCATTGAAGCTTGGGATCTAATAATACACCCAGAAATCTGACACTGCTCATACCATCATTTACATTCTGTGTGTCTCTGAGAGAAAAAACAACTCTGTTGGTTTTTGCTGCATTGAGCAGTAATCGGTTTACGCAAAACCATTCATTGGTCACTGACTGTGCAGACATAGAACCCTCAAGCGACTCCCCAAGTGTATCAGTTGTAAAAGACACTGTGGTGTCATCGGCGAAGAGTGTGTACTTTGCATTTGTGTTATTGCTCGTAAGGTCATTAATATAAATTAGAAAGAGAATGGGTCCCAGAACAGAGCCCTGGGGAACCCCAATATTAACAACACTCTTTCCCGATAACACCCCAGAGACCCTCACAACCTGTGTTCTGTTTTCTAAGTAAGATTGAACTAGTTTTACACTGTAAGGACAGAAGTTGTATTTTTTGAGTTTTTGCAAGAGCATTCCATGATCTACACAGTCAAATGCCTTGCTCAAGTCACAAAACAGAACAGTATTAAACTGCAACCTATGAAAGGAGTCTACAATATGTGAGACCAAGTCCAGTATGCCAAGTACTGTGGATTTGTCCTTTCTAAAACCGAACTGAGAGTCTGAGAAATAGTTATTATTTTCAAAAAATGTGGTTATTTGTACTGCCATAGCTTTTTCAACAATTTTAGAGATTATTGGAAGCAGCGAAACAGGTCTATAGTTTTCTGGATTCTTAATGTCCCCTTTTTTATAAATTGGTGTAACAATTGCTTTTTTAAGGACTGATGGAAATTTATTTTCTTTAAAGCATAGATTTATTAGTTTAGTGAGTGGGCTTATAATAATATTTTTAATCATTTTAATAAGGTTAACATTAAATCCATATATATCATGGCTATTTTTATTCTTTAAGCTGTTTATTATATCCCTCGTTTGATTAAAGGTAATTTCAAGAAATGAAAAGGTGTTTGTATGATTGACATAATTAATTTTATTAATAAAGTCAATATTTAATTTTGGAATGTCTTTAACTATATTAGTGGCAATTTGGGAAAAATAATCATTGAACTGGTTTGGCGTGATCTTGTGATCTTCTAATGAAGACCCTGATTTTCCTCGATATTTGTTTATCATGTTCCACATGGTTTTCTGTGGATTTTTTGAATTTAATATTATTTGGTCATTTGACCTCACTTTGGCTTTCTTAATTTCATTTTTATATTGATTTCTGAATTGTTTAAGTATATGATGGTTATTATCATTTTTATGTTGCCTATAAAATTCTTCTAAAAATTTTAGATGTTCCCGCATTGCCTGTAGGTCATTTGTAAACCATGTGATCTTTTCAGATTGGTCTGATCTTACTCTATATTTTTTTTGTGAAAAAGATTCTAAAAAACAACTTTCAAGAATATTCATAAAGTGACAGAATTTTAATTCAACATCAGTTTTATCTTCATAGATAAAATCCCAGTTTACTTCCGATACTTTGTTGAAAAATATGTTCTTACCTTTTTCAGTTATAGGCCTAATAGGCATAGTTGTCTCAGTAAAACCTGTAACCTTTTTTTGAATCTCAAATTTGACAATCTGGCCTTTGTGATCTGAAAAACCAGTCTCAAAAACCTCAGCAGAGTACAGGGGCAATCCAGGATCCATGAAAATGTTATCAAGACACTTATTACCCCTTGTCGATTCATTTATAGTCTTGACTAGGTGAAAACCTTCAAGAACGCCTTGAAGTTTACGGGCACTTGCATTGTCAACAAGAAAGTCCACATTGAAGTCCCCAGCAACAAGAACTTGTTTATTTGGGCTTAATGTGCCTAGAACTCCTTCAAGAGAGTCCAAAAAGATGTCAAACGGGCCAGAGGGGCTATGGTATACTGCTAAAACTAACAAGTTAAAATCTTTTAGACATATACAACAATATTCTATACAAAAATCAATTATAAAAGTGTCATTATTAACAACATTAAAACATATAGTATTTTTGACGAAGATTGCAGAACCCCCTCCTCTATTTTGTGACCTTGCCGTGTAGTTGGCCATTCTGTAGCCCTCAATATGGACTGTTTGGATTTCCTCGTCTGCCAGCCAGTGTTCTGTAAGGCATAGAATGTCAACATTCTTGTCCTTGATGCATGCCTCCAAGAGACCAATCTTATTTCTCATTGACTGCATATTGAGATGAAAAACACTAAGAGGTATTGGAGATTCACTTGAGTTTATATCTTCTTCATCTTTTGTCCCTGGTGGCTCTGGATATTCATAAAATGGTTGACTGAGATCCCAATTGGCCAAAGGGACGTATCAACAATTTCATTTGCCTGATCTGTGGGAACTCCTAGCTTGAAGGAACTTCTTTGATCATCCTTTTTAGTGTACATTTTCTGACAAATAAACCCTGCTTTCATTCCATTCTCCATTAAATGAGCCTTAACGGCTGCCGAGTCCACTGAGGGGTGGAAGCCGGTTACAAAGAACCAAGTTTTGGGGGATGGTGATTCAGCTAACTTGAGTGTTGTTACCTTGATGTGATTGCAAGACAGTTTCATTTAGATTTTTTTTTACTTATTTTTGGTGTTGGAGCTTAGTGTGGTTTCCTGTTATCTTATTGAGGTGAGTGTTTTTAACTTATTATAGTCATACTGAAAAATGTATTTTGTGGGCGAGGAAGTTAGATAAATAAAATTAAATAAAAAATAAGTATATTTAAAACAAAACCATTTGGCAAACTTTAGGAGTTTTGCTTGTTTTTGTACTTCAAATATGAATTTTTTTTCATATTGGTGAATAAAAAGGTAATTTTAACAATTAATTCATCATTTAGGTAGGTATCTATTTTAAATTTTAGACATGTCATCAAATAGTAAACAAAAATGCTACAAAGCAATTGAAAAGATTTAAGCAAATGAATGTGCAAAAAATATCTAGTTTTAATATTTCAGTGAAAAGTGAAATACTAGTTTAGATAATAAAACCAAAAGAAGCGAAAGCACCTGTCGGCTCCTTTGATATTCAGGGGGGAGAAATATCGGTCGGAGAATGGTAGGGATACTACTTCACACTACACTAAGAAAAGTAATGAGGAATTCGTTCAAAACCGTAGGAAATTTGAGTTACACTGAGAAACAAAGTATTAATTAAAACTATAGTGTTTTTAAGTTGATCTATTTAATATGAATTGTATTTTTTTCTGTAAAATTTAATCTAACCCATATATCAATTTTGTACTGATAAGTAAAAAGGTCTTAAATAAAAAATATCGATTTTGACTAAGTTTTGTATCAAGGCGCAAAATGTCGCCTGTCAAAACTTTCAATGTGTTTTAAATGTATTTATTTTTTTTCGAATCCTCAGAAAACCAATAAATATTTTTGAAAAAATTTAATCAAAGATTACATTATTACTGATGGCCGAAAGTCCCTGAAAACTTCTGTTTTTATCAGTTACAGGGGTGAAAATAAAAGAGAAAATTTATTGTGATTTTTAATTGCAAATACAGTAGGAATAATGAAAGATTACTCTTGAATCAACATATAAAACACGCTGTATTTTCCTGTAACCGTGCCACAAAAAAAATTGGCCAGAGCAAGAACATGTAATAATTATATAAACTACTGTTCTTTTAATAATGGTACTGGTTCATTACTTTCTGGAACATAGAAAATATTTGTTTAATAAGATCGCTCATGGATAATCTTTCTAATTTCCGAATGTATTTTATTCAAAAGGAACTTTTTATTTATTCTAAGGGACTTTCGGCCCTCGGTAATAACGTGATCTTTCATTTTGCGTTTAAATTTTTAAAAAATCCTTAGAGTTTTCTCATGATTCGAAAAAATAATACATTTAAAATTTTGACAGGCGACATTTTGCGTATTTCCCCTTAAAAAAGCGATTTTTAGTGCTTAGTTGAATTTATAATAGTTTCAAAATAAACATGAAAATTTCTATCGAGCATTATTTTTTATCGATTTATGTAACGTACTAAAAATTTTAACTAAGCATCCATCGCGTTATATCAGTTTTTTAGAGTACAAAACTTAGTCAAAATCGATATTTTTGACCAAGGCTTTTTTACTTTTCAGTACAGAATTATACTTTCGGAATTTCTATCAACTTTCTCCTAGTTTGATGACTTTTCTGTTTCCTTTTGAGGAATTTCTTTGAATGTGAATATCTATTGACCTCCAATACCACGATATTTTCACTGCACGAGAAAACTCCAAATTTCCCGTTTAACCTGTATTCGCTCTAATTGTTACCCCCTCATACATGTCTTGCACCACTCTCACATATTCAGCCTGCACTCCTTTCCTACTTATAGGGCAGTCAATGAGAGCAAGAACAGGTTATTACCTCCGAATTCTATCCTACTGCATGGATTTTAATGAAATTTTAGGAATAGCCTGAAAATATCTCCTTATTCAAAGTATACCCTATGCCGATGTGTTTTTGTCTTTCCCACCGGGGACGGTTCCCACCCCTTTTTGGGGGTGGAAAATTTTTTGGTTAAATAACTACGGAAGTTGCTAGAAAACCCAATTCTAAGCAAAAACTGATCTATAATTTTTTTTCGAAAACTCAATACTTTTTGAGTTATTCGTGGTTGAAAATTGGCCATTTTCATTGAAATACAACACCTTTTTGAACGGTTTTTTGCGAATACCTTAAAAACAGTGCGTCTAACTAAAAAAATTATATAAAACATTTTTGTAGCTCGTAAAATAACAAAGAAATTCGTTCCTTCTTCAATCTTCTAGTTATAACACAAAAAGAGATATGGTAGGTAAAATGAGTTTGTTTTTTTGGTGCATGCTCAAAGCAGTGTATTCAACTTGAAATAACAGAGAAACGGTCGATTTTATGTATATAATGCTACCAACACCTTTTATTGTGCTTGAAAAGTTCTTTGAAATAAGCAATATTAAATGTCGATTACATTCAAACTAAGCGAGATATGCTGCAAAAAATTGAAGACTAACGAATTGTAAGAAAAAAATTGAGAAGTATATTTAACCCCTCACCCACAAGAATTTAATTGCATCGTTTTCCTTCTACAATACATTTTACTACAGTGTCATTTTTATGTTCAAAAAGTTGAGCGGGTTTAAAATGAATGGTTTTTGAAAAAAAAAATAAGATCAAAGTATAGAGCGCATATTTAAATTTTCTTAAAAATCTTCTTTTTCTCCATATAACTTAAAAATGATAAGAGATACTTTTGTAAAAAATAAAATCAAAATGTTTATCTAGAAGAAACCTTCATTTTTGTATGGCATCTCTTATCATTTTCGAGTTACATGGAGAAAAAGGAAGATTTTTAAGAAAATTTAAAAATGCGCTCAATAATTTGATCTTATTTGTTTCAAAAACCATTCATTTTAAACCCGCCCAACTTTTTGAACATAAAAAACACTATAGTTAAATGTATTGTAGAAGGAAAACGATGCATTTAAATTCTTGTGGATGAGGGGTTAAATAAACTTCTCATTTTTTTCTTAAGATACGTTAGTCATCAAATTTTTTACAGTTTAACTAGCATAGTTTGAATGTAATCGACATTTAATATTGCTTATTTTAAAGGTCTTTTCAAGCACAATAAAAGTTATTGGAAGCATTATACACCTAAAATCGACCGTTTCTCTGTTATTTCAAGTTAAATACACTGATTTGAGCATGCACCAAGAAAACAAGTTTTTTTCACTTACCATATCTCTTTTTGTGTTATAACTAGAAGATTCATAAAGGAAAGAATCTCTTTGTTATTTTATGAGCTACAAAAATGTTTTATATAATTTTTTTTAGTTAGATGCATAGTTTTTATGGTATTCGCAAAAGACCGTTTGAAAAGGTGTTATGTTTCAATGAAAATGGTCAATTTTCAACCAGGAATAACTCAAAAAGTATTGAGTTTTCGAAAAAAAAATTATAGAAAATTTTTTGCATAAATTCAAAATGACTTAGTTCTAGCCCCTACACTTTCGTGTAGGTTTTGTTAGAACTCATCATAAATGTACAATAATGAAAACATATTATTTTGAATTGGGTGCTATAAAAAATAAGACAAATGGTCTGAACAAAATATAGCAAATGTTTACTGGAAATGACTACAATTGCAAACGAAATGAAACACTAAATAGTTTAATATGTTTTTATTCTTTATTAAATATCTGAGAAATCAAAGGAGGGGACGTCCTTATTGGTAAAATGGCGAAGGTAAAACCCCTCTAAACCTCGCCGAAGACGTAGTACATCCAGATAAAAATACAACTCTGATATAAATGTCTATAAATAACATTACTTAACATGACTTTAAAATTCAGACCTAACCTAAGTATGCATACATATTACTAATATTGCTAATCAAGTAAACTCTATAATAATGTTAAATTAACTAACGTTCTTGTAAAGCCTATACAACTATAATAAAAATTCAATACAGATACAGAAGACAAAATACTTGTGAGCTAAAAAAATGTTCAAATTTAATGATTACTCAATTTCTTTCTTTATTTGAAAATACTTCTGCTTTTCCATTTTTCGCTTCTTTGTAATTTTCTGAAATTTTTCCATAATTCCTTGAAACTCACTCGTAAATTTGATAAAATCTTGGTCGTCTAATTTGTCCACCTTTTCTACCTTCCCTCTGACAAACTCATTACTTTCCTCCTCATGCCTTGATTTGATAATTGAAGTTTCTCCAAACACCTTGCAGCATCATCTAAAACAGAATTAGTACCCACATGCTACTCATACATTCTTACCAAGTGCACATGCTTACACAAGGTATTCCTCACCAAATATTCATCACAACTGCACTGGTAACGGAGAATACAAATTTTACAAACTCTACAAAACAATGTCTAACACTCACTTTCACATACTTGTCTTAAACCTACATTATATAATTCATTCGGATCCACAAAGGATTTTACCTGAAACTGCCCATATACCTTCACATTCTTCTTAATCAGTTCTTCCATTTTGTATTTCATCGATTCTTACCGTTGCAAGAGTTGAAGAACTCCTTTATAGGATAATGCTACTCATTTAGCTACGTTAAATGGACCACATTTAAGCTGAAACATAAAACCAGAAAGGGAAAATTTTAGATACAATATGTAAAAAACAAAACGGCACAAAACAAGAATTGGAAGGAACGGTTTAAAAAAATGTGTGAAAAATTTCTTAATAAATTGTAAAATCTCAAGCACCGTTGCAGAAAAAAGTAACAAAGTCCAGAAGATATTCAAAGGAATACAAACAATTCGCTCTCACATTATACTTTTTTGAAACCAAAGTTTAAAACTTTTGGAAAAAAATTATTTATTTTCCATCTAAACGTTGTTTGAAAAAAAAATGACTAGAACAATTATTATTTGTAAACCTGGATTAATCCAGACCTATGTATTTAATGCTATCCAGTTAAAAGGTAAGACTATGTCAGAATAATTGGATAAAAATTGTGTTATATGCATTGATAAAGCTGCGCTTAAGTCAAATCTTTATTTTCATTAGGGTCATGATGAAACTGTGTGAAAATGATTCCAAGACATAGGGAAAGAAAAAAAATAAATGAATGAAAGTAAAGATGATTCAGATTTGATTACAGA
This sequence comes from Diabrotica virgifera virgifera, assembly GCF_917563875.1. NCBI lineage: Eukaryota > Metazoa > Arthropoda > Insecta > Coleoptera > Chrysomelidae > Diabrotica > Diabrotica virgifera. Next base: position 180,946,305 of record NC_065443.1, on the reverse strand, counting down.
ACAGATTACAAAACAGAACAGAACAAATTTGATTCAGAAAAAAATAAGTCTTTAGTTGCATAAAACGTTGCCATTATTATGGCAAGAGGATTGTTTCAGAATTGAAAACAGCCAATTGCTTATTTTTTTAAATACAATCTTTGACGCCAACAACTTCACCAAATTATCAGAATCTGGGTTACATGTTGAAGGTCTTCTAACTGATTGATGATCAAATTTTATAAAGCTTTCCAGACCATTAAATGTCAATGCTCAAGCTTATTTACTTTTTTTGATACTCCACATTTACAAAAAGCAACTAGAAATATGAAAATAATAATAAATAAATGATAATATGAAAAAATACATCAATTTGATAAATTATTTAATATAATCAATTTCACCAACGTATGTCACCCAAATGAACATGAGTAAAACAAAAATAAAAAAACAAAAATCAGGACAAATACAAATGACAGAATAAATACAAATATATATAATGTAAATATTGAGGTTGTTGACGAATATATTTATATACCTGGGTCAAAAAATAATCAAAGCTAATAAAGAGTATCAGACAATTATTGAAGTACAAAGAAGAATCAGATTGGAGTGGGCAGCGTTTGGAAGGTTAAGATGGATACTAAAAAGCACAAAGATACAAGAGTACCTAAAAACCCGTGTAGGTATTTGACCAGTGCATCCTTCCTGTTCTGATGTATGGCCCCAGTATGGCTCAGAAACATGGACACTAACAAAATAGAAACTCGGAGAAAAATGGAAAGATCCATCTTGGGAATAAAACTGCAAGACAGAAAGTCAAACAAATGGAAAGAAAACAAAAGTAAAAAATGTAACTGAACATTTAACAGGGTTAAAGTGGAGATTTGCGGGCCACAATGCGAGACAGGAAGATAAAATATGGAATGCTGAAATACAAAACTTGAGACCGTGGACAGGAAAAAAGAGGAAGACCTCAGATGCGATGGAAGGACGATATTGAAAAAACTATAGGAACTCACTGGGAAAGCACAGCCATGGACAGACAGATATGGAAAGCTTTGGGGAAGGTCTATGTCCAAAGTTGGATAGAAATGGGCTAAAGAAGAAGAAGATACCCAAATGAATTTAAAAATGTTTTTAAAGGTTTGGACTACCACCTCAATTACATCAGCGAGATGTAGGTATTTTTGGGCAACTTGAAAATATGTAAAGAAAACATCGATATAACATCAAGATCTAAATTTTTGGATGGTGACAATAAAAGGTCTAAAAGTTCTTGGGCAGAGACCGGAAAGGGCAGGATTTATCAACTTAAAAGTGAGACGAATAAACTACGACCGTTTAGAAAATTTTTTCGGAAATTTAAGAAGCAGGAAACTCTGTAAACCTTACCGCAATTCAATGTGATGGAGCATTCAGCAAATTACTTTGTCTTAATTATTTACACCTGGAACATATGAATTGTGCAGATGACTTAGGGATTATATTAACCGGCTTAAATAATATCAAACATAATACTTTCCTACCTATAAATGTTACAAAAAATATAAATATCGCTATATCCAGATGCCAACTACAGGTACAGAAAGTGCCTTTATTTATTTATAGGAATATTTTATCAAAAAAGCTTTACAAATGCATGAGATGCAAGCGGCTGAAATTAAGAATGACAGTAATTTATTTACTAGACTGAAAGCATACAGTACCAAAAAAAAGTTGTTTTGCCAAATTCGTTGGCCTAGCAGCAAGAATGAGTAAATGAGGTATTCCTAAAAATTGTTTTAAAAATTTGAATCTTAAAGCAATATTAATACGTGCATAATAAAGAATTTGTAAATGAGTTATTCCTAAAAATTGTTTCAAAAAATTAAATCTTGATATAATTAATTTTCTTCCCTCTTAATTTAATTACTATTTTATTTGTGTATATTGAGTATATTATATGTTACTGTATATAATAAATAATATTAAAAAACCAACTATAGATAGACATACTAGATTTATTGTAGTATTGAACAAAGCTTGATATAAAAACTGCAATAATATTAAATATTTAAACATGTGATAATATTTTTAATTTTCTATCTCCCCCCTTTTTTTTACTTTTTTTTTACTTTTTAAATCAGCGTTAAAATATTTTAAAGAATAAAATAATCTTACACGAATAAATAATTTTAATATATAAGTATATGGAAATGAATCACACGGATGTTTAAAAGGAACTTCTTTCATTACCCTAAACCCTAAAGTATGAGTGTGATATTCCACCTTTAGTTAATATATCTTCATATGAAGCACTAAAAATTATTTCTAACTTATAAATGTATTGGATAAAGTCCTTACTTGGAGTTCTCAGTCCCCCATAATCACATTTATCAGTACTGTATGCTTTAAAATGTGTCAATAATAAACTACTATCTAGTTCGTCAATTTCCCTTGAATATTTATTACATATATGACAAACATGAATATTGAGAGCCTTTTTAATTAAATAACCACATACATACTGAAAAGCATTTTGGGTTGTTAGATTTTCTGTTTTATAATCACAATCTGGAAGTGAAATAGCCTTCATTGGCGAATATTGTTGACTATTAGAAACTTTTTTTACATTTAAATCCATTAAACGTTTATCTAAATCATCTTTGCAATTCATTTTGTTAGAATGCATAAAATTTTGACAAAACAATTTTTTAAATGCCCTCTGAAATTGTATGGCAGTTGGATTGATGGAATTTCCGCCTTGTTGCCTTATACTTCCAAAATAATTTTCCACACAGTCTTGGTTAAGTCTTCTTGTTTTTAAATATTTAAAACCGCTAGATGATAAGTTATCCCAAAGTTTTTTAACACCATTAATTGTTACAATCCAACTATTTTTTGATCTAGAACGACATGTTACATCTTTTCCTGTTTTATCTAATATTTTCAGGTTATGTAGAAAATCTATCATGGAATTTAGGAAATTGATCTGAAATTCAGTTCCCTCAAATACAGTTTTATATTTGTTAGGATTATTCGTATCAGTAGAATTTAAAATATCAAACAAATTATTAAATTTTTCAATAATCTCTACTGTTCCTGATGCCTCTAATGAAAGAATACCAAGAGCAATATATGTATTCATAGAACTTGCAACAGTGTTACTTAAAATTTGTGATGCTAGTTTTACTCGCATTTTCTCAAAAGATGTGGGGTATATATATGAGAGTATGTTAATTTTGGTGCGCACTTATAAAATTTTTTTTTATCGTCATGATAAAATGTTTCTATAAAGGACCAAGAAGTTTTTTTGTTATTAAAATGAAAGACATTATTAATTAAGTTATTTCTAGTGGCTTTAAGTAAATGACATGGGTCAAATAAATAAACAATTTTTTGTCCATTGACATCAAATTCTGGGTTTGATGGAGAAATCCCAAGTAATTTACTCAATTTTATAAAATTCGATCCCATATCAGTAACAAGACAATTCACATATAAACCTGATTGAAATAGTTTAGAAATACATTCTTTTATAATAGGAAGAAGGTGATTTGCTTCAAAGGTAGTATTCACAAAGAAATATGCTAGTTGCTGTTTCCAATTTGAATACAAACCTCGAACCATTATCACAAGTACATTTTGTGCAACTATTGATTCCTTTTTCCCAGTTCCTATATCATATAAACCAACTATTTCATCACGACCTGCATCAAAAAATAAATTATTTTTAATTGACATTTCATCAATACAAATACTACAGTGCTTGTCCTGATCCAACATTGTGTTCACTTTTAATTTTAGGGCATCAAATATTTGTTCATTATTTAAACCAGGTTTACAGACCAAATTTTCAGTAATTTTTTGAAGACTTCGTTTTGAGGGCAAATACAATATTTTTTCCATAAAAGCATATGCTCTAGGACCCAAAAAATATAGTGTTAATGCAAATTGTTTATATTCATCAGAATACCTCCTACTTTTTGGAGGTTTACTTTTTAATAATGCTTGAGCTTTTACTATTTGTGCTAAAGGCTTGTTTAATAGTTTGTCACACATTTGATTAAATTTATTTAAATAAATGTTATCATTTTCCTTCTTCTTCTTGGATGATTTGCATTTCCTAATATTTTTTTGTAAAGTTTTTATTTTTATTCGTAATTTTACTTTCCTTGGTGAGCTACTAGATAATTTGGGGGTAGTTTGAGTTGAAACTGTGTGTGCTGGAGTATGGGGTCTGGTAGATACTTCGGTATTGACATCAACATCTGAAATAATAAAGTATATTTAATAACCAAATAAAGCTTGTCACACACAGGGTATGCATATATATAATATACTACATATATTATACATATATTATAGATTTATTCTCGCAGCATCCCCTGAATGTATCCTGAACTTACCCACGATATGTTCGGGAATGTTGCACGAATACATATATAATATAGTTTAGCTCCCCGTGCATGACAGGCTTAACACACACATTCAAAGCAGATATAGGTGTTCCATTTTATCTTTGCACAAATGTCATGATTCGTTTGCACATAAGTTAAACCAAAACATTAAGTGAAATGTATGTAGATATGTAATATCATTGATATGTACTGTCAATATAATAATTAAAGGGTTAGGTGTAACAACTGGTCAAAGACTACTTTTGTCGAAATTAAGTTTATGACATTGCTTGCCTTCAAAAATACCTTCGCACAGTTTGGAGCATAAAATGTACATGTAGTGTGTAAGAAATTCAATGTTAAACAACATGAACGGTTATTGACAAAATGAATGAACAAATGCACTGATATAAATGTCACTAAAAATGATAAACGTCAAAATTCATAGTAAACAAGGTATCAAAGACAAGGTATGCCATATTGTTTATCTTTGTTTAACTTATTGTGGTTTCTATGGACAAGCAGTTTAATTTTGCTACACTATTATAGTTTCTGTGAGTAAAATGGTGACCTAGTATAATAAGTAATTAGTGAATAATTTCATGCATGTGCAAAGATATAATTGAAGAACTATATGTTAAAGATACTATTGTTTGTTTTTTAACGAAGAGGAGTGAATCAAATTTACCACCCCGTAATGCTTGTTTCTAATTGGTCCAACCGCAGGCGACTTCATTCCACTGTTATTAAATTTTGACACTAATGACATTTATGAAATTTTGTTACTTATGTCATTTTATAGGTTAATTAAATATATCAGCGATTTTTTGTGTTTTCTGCATTATGCCTTTAATTTTTAGATTTTTAGTCTACTTTTATATAAAAACAGTTGTTTTTAGAACTCTTTAGCGATGTGTTAGTATAACATAATATGTATGGATTATCATCGAAAGCCGATATGATCAACGAAAAAAAAAAAGATGAAATTGGTGACTTTCCAGTAACTTTCTTGGGTGTGAATCTGTCTTTTTAGTTTACTCCTCTTGGTTAAAAAATCAACTATAGTAGAAGGAAACTAATATATCTTTAAAAGCATAGGAAGAACACGCATCTCCTGGCTGAGGAACCTTAGAGAATGGTTTAACTGTAGTTACAACTGTTCAGAGCAGCAGTCAACAAAGTGACCACAGCCATTATGATATCCAACCTCCGATAGGAGATGAAACTTTAAGAAGAATATGTTAAGGCTTATTAGTGATTTGTTGAACACGTAATAGAGTTGTAGGAGCAATAAATAAAATTACCTGTTACCACAGATTCTTCCATCAAAGTATCAGGTATACTGTGCATACTATGACTGGCATCAGTTTTTTTGGCAACTGGCTGCATAATATCTATTTCAGTTTTATCTAAAACCACAACATATGTATTACTCAATATGTAACCATAAGATACGTTCTTATAAAATACAAGTTGCAAAATGGTGTCTAAAGGTTGATAAAAGATTATTAAATTTCAAAATTCTAGATCCTGTTTATGTTATGATGAAAAACAACAAACAACTTATACAGTGATGAGCGTGCTAATAACCGGCAGAATAACGCAAAAGATGGAAAACATAATATGTACATTGCGAAGTAAATAGAGGTGAAATTAGTATGGGTGGAAATTATCAGTATAAACTTATAAATTAACATTACATTACATAGTTTCCCACCTTTAGTAGTCTGTGAGGGGAGTATTTTATAAAATTCTCCTGTCATAGTAACAGTAGTCATATTCCTTCTATATTTCTAAAGCTGGGAAACTATGTAATGTAATGTTAATTTATACATTTATATTGATAATTTCCACCTCTCTTTACTTCACAATGTATTATGTTTTCCATCTCTTGCATTATTCTGCAGGTTATTAGATCACTTCACTGTACATATGTATAAGCAGTACATATACAAGCAGATACAGTCAGAAAAATGAAAGAATACCCATGAACGAACATATAAAACACACTGTATTTTACTGTCACCGTGTCACAAAGAAAATTGTCCAGTGAAAGTACATGTAACAATAATTATTACAAGTACTTGCGCTGGTCAATTTTTTTTGTGACACAGTGACAGGAAAATACAGCGTGTTTTATATGACTGTTTATGGGTATTTTTTCATTTTTTCTACTGTACTTATTTTTATATGACTTTTATGAGGCACTGTAATTATTGTGAATAAATAAGCTGTACCTACCTTCAATCTGTGTTTCAAGTCTTATGATTTTTCTTAAGGGTTCATCTGCAGATTGTACATCTTGGTTGTATGGGAATATCGTAGGATGAGCTTGTATAAATAAATTTTTTCTTACGTTTCCCCCCTTCGATATAAAATGTGGTTGAAAGTGTTTCTCACACATTCTATAATTTTTGTGCAATTCATTGACATCCTTTGAAAGTAAATCTTCCCTAATTGCAGCTTTTAGCCATAATTCAGCTCTATAAAAAAATGTATTGAATTAAAATATTAATGTTCAGATAACTTTTGTAGCGCGTTTTAATATCAAATTTGATTTGTTTACCTGCTACGATCTCCTGGTATTGAAAAAAGACTTATTTGTTCCCCAGATCTAGTCTGGCATCCACGAACCACACAAGAAATTCCACCTTTGCGTGCAGCCATCACAATTATAGTTTATTTTAATAATTTTTAATATTAATATACTTTTTTCAACAATTATAAAATATTATGAAAACGCCAAACACGAAAATTTACACAAACAAATTGTCACTTGTCACAAACACATGTACATAGATAAACAGCCGTTACGCCTTGAATGCGAGCAACGATCAAACATCAAACATGGCGCATGGTCATGCGCAAAGAAATTTGGAGCCCGAAATATTCCACGCTTTCGCTTCTTGTTGGATGGAGTATTCTTTGATAAAACTATGGATATGACAGACACTAATGATAATTCAATGGATGTTTTTGAAAATTTAGAACATCATCCATTACCACACTCTCTTTCAGACACACTCTGTTTTGAATATGAGAATATATTATTAGAAGATGAAAAATGTATTAGTGATACTACGGAGGATACTACATAAAAGTCTTACCAGTAGCTTATCAGAATGGTGCTGTAAACATAATATTACACATGTGGCTATTAATGACCTGTTAAATATTTTAAAACCATATCATCCTGAATTACCCCGAGATGCTAGAACTCTGTTACACACTCTAAGGAAAACTATTCTACAACCAATAAACTCAGGTCACTATATTTATTTTGGATTGAGAAATTGTTTGCAAAAACTACTGTCTCAGTATTCTGGAGAAGAGTGTCTTGATACTGTAGAAATTTTAATTAATATAGATGGTCTTCCACTTTCAAAAAGTTCATCCAGTCAAGTGTATCCAATTTTATGCAGTATATATCCGAAACAGGGGCCAGTTGATATAGTTGGTATATATCACGGTTATGAGAAACCCAAAGATTCTAATTTATTTTTAGAAAAATTTGTAGAAGATGCCATAGAAATAATTAATAATGGTATGAAATATGAAAGTAGAACTTATTTTATTAATATTAAAGGTTTTATTTGTGATGCTCCTGCTAAAGCATACATTACATGTACTAAAGGTCATTCTGGTTACATGTCTTGCAGTAAATGTGACATTGAAGGGGTTTACACTAATAGGATTTGTTTTCCTGACACGAAGAATTTTCATTTGCGCACTGCATAAATTTGACTGTATTTAAACTACATTTGACTGTAATTAAATGCATTATGTAACAAAGATATGTACTATACAGTTAACTATAATTTATTGGGCTTAAAATAAAGCATTTAATCGTACTAGAGGGACATCAGTCTTAAAACAGATTTTTTTAAATTATTGTAAAAAACAACCCACTTCTAAATTTATAAATATTTAGAGCAGTTGCAAAAATGAATTGATTTTCGGAGACACACAAGGCAGACATACATTTAGCAGTATTATTTATTTATATGGGTGTATTTCCATGGGTTAATTAATGCTTCAGTTGATGATGGTTGTGATAAAATATTCTTTATCAAAAGTATCCAGTTTTATAATTTGATATTCTTTCTTTATAGAAGCTGCAATAAAAAGTGAAAAATGTAGTGATAAGAAGGTGGCGGAGCAAGATATTGGACGATGGTTGAGGAGAGCCGGGGATCGCTTAAAAACTTTCAAGGAAAAGGAATCAGAATAAAAATTGAATTTATTTATTTTTTAAATAATAAAGATATATTCACCTATATTTACTTTTATTTACATAAATCATCATAAGTGTGTATAGTACAGTGTTGCCAATCGCATTTCTCTAGATTATCCGATGATCGCTCGAAAATATCCGATTTGTCACGAAAAGGTACGCTAGGTCAAAGATTATTCTGTTATTAAAATCAATGTTGCCAATGTTATTCTTTTAGTCCCCTTAACAACCATCAAATAACAAAATCCGTTGTTCGTACGCCAATCAGTTCATTGTAATCAATTATCATTGTGATAATTAACATAATTGATTGATTAATTAATTATTAATTATCATTTAACGTAACAATTAGGGAGCGTTCAAGTATTACTTAACGCGATTTTTGAAGATTTTTGACCCCCCCCCCCATCCTGCGTTACGTAATACTTGAACGCTCCCTTATTAACATAATTGATTAATTAATCAATTAATCTCATAATTGTAATCAATTATGTTTTCAGCAACCCAATCAAAGTTGACATTGATAGTAATTAAATATTTGTTAATGATCAGTTGATTCCATTTCTGATTAGCGTTCGAACAACTGGCCCTTTAATCTACTTTAATACTATTTCACGGTTTAAAAATTTTCGTTTATAGATGAAAATCTCGTATCCTAGCGTCCTAGCTGATTATTACCTAATTCATGTATGTAAATACTATTTACTTACTATTATTATATTATTCGTATTTTGTATTATCGTAAGTGTTAAATTCTAAATAAATAAATAAATCTAAATATTTCATTATTTGGATCGTTATATTAATTTATTATAATTATTTAAGTAAAAAAAAACACTTTTAAATAATATTTTATTAAAACGTAATAATTACCTAAAACTAGGTACTGGAAAAATAAATAATAAATAAATCAATACAAAATAAACTACAGCTACATTAATAGCATAGGCGCAAAATTTCTGGTCAATGCTTTTAAAATGCATTATTTTTATTGAGTCCTGAGTTACTTAAGCACTGCGCTACATAAAATGAAAATAAAACTAAATCGTGCGTGAATTAGCTTTCATAAGTTTAAAGACTAAAAACTAAAAACTCATCGGACGGCAATAAACTCATACTCATCGAACTAATACTCATCAAAACAATAACATCGAACGGCAGACGGTTTTTGAAATTTGAATTGTATTAGTATGCCTTAAGTGGATGCACTTGTGCATTTAAATTCTAAACAAAAGAATCGGCACATTTCCCTTTTGTCAAAAGATGAAAAGTATCGGATGTCACTAACATTCATCCAGTATAGACTATTTATAAAAATTTGGGCGGAACCAAACAAAATTAATGTGTTGTTGGTGTTGGGAATATATGGATGAGAAAGTTTTAGTTGATGGTAGATACACTGAAAAATATCCGCAAATATCCGATTTATTTAAAGATACGAAGAAGATACGACAACTCTCAAAAAGGTACGCAAATCGGATAATTATCCGCCGATTGGCAACACTGGTATAGTATGTACATGTACATAATATTATGTATATACAGTGATGAGCGCGCTAATAACCGGCAACATAGCACAAAAGATGGAAAACATATTAAATTGTGAGATAAAAAGAAATATAACTAGTAGAGTTGTTAAAATTAGCGATAGTAACATATAAATTGATATTATATTGATTGTTTCCCACCTTTAGACGTATCAGAGGAGTATGTCAACTAAAACTATCACTGTGACAGTGGCATTTCTCAAAATCGTCCGATACGTCTAAAGGTGGGAAACAATCAATATAATGTCAATCTACAAGTTACTATCGCTAAATTTAACACCTTCACTAGGTTAATCTCTTTTTATCTCACAACTTACTATGTTTTCCATCTTTTGCGTTATTTTGTCGGTTATTAGTGCGCTCATCACTGTATAGTATGTACTACGTACATACCTTCAATATGTATCTACTAGGTACGTACTAGGTATGTATTAGGTACGTACCTTCAGTACGTACTAGGTACGTACCATAATTTGGAAAATGTATGTCTTATGTACGTATTAAGTACGTACTTCGTACAGCAAAGTACGTACATTGTACGTACTTTATGTCCCATCAGTACGTACTTAGTATGTCTTATGTACGTACTTGTGCTTACTGGGCTGTACCTACACTTTCTGCCAAGTATGACAAGGATATGTCAAATACTTTTAAAGTACTGCGTGTATTGATAGAATTGCGTTTTTGCATAGTTTTTAGATTCTCCAATACTTTCTATGTACATAATATAGTCTTCATTTGTAACGATAAATTAACTAATTTTCGAGATGATATTTAAGTTAAAAATAAGGTGCAAAATACATTATTCAAAATAGTTCTGTCGTTTGATTTTCAACTTCAAATATCACGAAAACGAATGAATTTATCGTTACGAATGAATCGTATATAATTTACATAGAAAGCAATATTATGGTATAGAATAGCAATTTCACCAGTGGCGTAGAAATTGAGAAGGGTTAACCATTCACTGTTCTCTGTCGTACGCCACTGGTAGTAGCCAGAAACGTCTGTTTATCATAATTTATTAGGGTATACAGTACCATTGACATATAAGAGGATGGACGGAGAACTTCCCTATATCTGACATACAATCGGGTGTCATAAAGATCTAACTGGATCTATCCGACTTGTGTTTACGTTGACTAAAAATGTGTTTACTACAACATTGGCGTGCTCGTTTTATTTTAAGTAAATATTTTTTTTATTAAAATTAAAAACATTTATAATTTTTTTCTTTTCCTGTCTCTTCTAAGAGATAAAGTTATTTTTATATTGTTTCTAAATAACATTGCCTGAATTTTAACTATTTTACTAATAGGAAATATTTAAATTTTACCTAATGATTATAAAATTCTTGTCATTTTACCTGCAACATGTTCAAATTTTGAACACCGTTTACTGCAAGAGAGATTCAATTTTGTAAGTCTAATTTAGTGTGAAAGATATTTTGATATTTATATTAGGAAGGAAATTAATAAGTTACTTGAATGCAAATTTCGTATTTTATTGTTATGAATTAAAAATAAGTCGGCTGCGGTTCATATTTCCTTTTTTGATTTTAAATGCCTTTATAGAAATTTCTATAGTTGTCTTCCTGATCATTTAACTTACCTTCTTAAAAATTCCTGTTATTATTTTGTAATGTTGCATTGGTTTTTCTTCTTTCTGCTTTATTTGTTTTTAGTCTTAAACTTTCCAATCGTAGCTTGTGGCGTTTCTCTATTTATCCTCGAACAAACAGCTTTTTTGTTGTTTGTGATAGACTTGTTAGTTTCATATATGCTACTATTTTTACAATATTTTTAATTATGCTCCATGTTCTTCATTGTCATTTTCTGTAATAAGTTCCAATTTCTAGTGTCAACTCTTATTCCTTTTAGTTTATTCCGTTTGTAACCTGACTAACCTGTTAATTTTGCATTTTTCTCTGTTTTCGTTTCTAGTTACTTACCTATAGAATAGAATAGAATACTTTATTGGTATAGCTTTACAGCTGCCATCATAAAGATGGATATACACGTCAGATATACAACACAATATAGTCACAGACACATAATCAAATACCTATACATACACTTAAATTTTAGATTTAACATAATGTACATTGATAAATATGAAAATTATTAATATTAGACAGAACTCATAACAGCAATCTAGTTGCTAAGTATTCTTCTACACTGTAGAATGCATGTTTACATAGTATACTTTTCACAACTCTTTTGAATTTCACCGGATGCAAAGATCTAACTTCATTTGGAAGATGATTATATAGCCTGACCCCCACATAATCTGTGGACTTCTCAAATTTGGATAGTTTGTGACCAACAGTAACAAACTGATTGGCATTCCTAGTTGAGTATGCATGTAAATCAGAATTTCTCTTGAATGAATGTAAATTATGCTTAATATACAATATGGATCTCAAGATATATATGGAAGGCAACGGTAAGATATTGTTATTAATGAAAACTTGCTTACAAGTATGCCCAAAAGGAATATTGAAGATAAGTCTAATAATTCTCTTCTGTTTAATAAACACTGTGTCTGATTTTGTGGAATTACCCCATAACGTAACATTATAAGTAAGGTGACAATAAACCAAAGAATAATATACATTAATGAGAGTTTTAATACTGAGTGTTCTCTTCAACTGTACTAAAGCATAGAATGAACAATTTAGTTTCTTATTAACATATTCAACGTGAACATCCCAACTCATAAACTGGTCCAAGAATACACCTAAAAATTTTATGTTTGGAATATTTACAATTTCAGGAATAGACACAACTGGCATATTTCGTTTGCATCTAAAATGTATATACGATGTTTTATCAATATTCAGTTGTAGCAAGTTTTGTGTACACCATGTTTGGAATAATCTGATAACCCTTGACACTCTATTTTGAAGCTCTACGTATGTATGTGCTGATACAATCACAGATGAGTCATCTGCGTACATTACAATGTGGTCATGAGTAATATGATCGGGTAGGTCATTGACAAAAATAAGAAATAGCAGTGGTCCCAACACAGATCCCTGCGGCACTCCTACATCTACACTGAAGATGTCTGACCTTTCCTTGTTTAATTCAACATAGAATTTCCTCTCCAGAAGATATGAGTTCAATAAATTTAACATGTTACCTCTTATTCCGTGGACATACAATTTGTTAAGGACAAATTCAAATTTAAGACTGTCGAATGCTCTGGAAAGATCAAAGAAGATACCCACTACAAGAAGACCATCATCAAGATGCCTATAGACAGATTCCATAAATACTTCAGTAGCCCCCTCTGTTGATCTTCCGGATCGAAAGCCATGCTGTTCTGAACACAGTGCATTATTTTTGTCCAAAAACTGTATGATCCTAGTGTAGTAAGCTCGTTCAAAAATTTTTGAAATTACATTTAACAAAGAAATAGGTCTATAATTATCAATACAAGTGTGATCGGATTTTTTATATACTGGAACAATTTTACTTAATTTTAGGTTTTCAGGAAATTCACCTGTGTTGTATACTAGGTTAATTAAATATGCCAGCGGTTCTGATATAACATCCTTGATGTGTTTGATCATTCTTGTGTTTAATTCATCATTTCCAAAAGAATGTTTATTTTTAAGACCACAAATAATATCAAGAACTTCATCAGATGTTACTGGAAAATAAACAAAACTGTCTATAGTCCACCTATGTGATAAAGTACAGTTTTGAGGGTTATTGTCAAGCCTATTTTTTAGTGCATTATTTCTGTCATTGAAATGGCATGCAAAATATTGAGCTAAATTTTTATCATCTGATATTAGTTTGTCTTCAATTTTGAGTTTAATTTTATTAGTACTTTGCTTTCTCCCTATAGTTTTATTTACTATACTCCACATAGTTTTTTGTTTATTATTACTACTTATAATTTGAAGATAATTGAATTCCCTTTTCTTTTCAGCAATAAGATTATTGTATTCCTTCTTGGTAGCTTTATACTCATTCCAGATGTTACTATTATTAGAGTTTTTAGCTTCATTAAATAGGTTTTTTAATTGTTTACTCCTAGCATATATGTCATGATCAACCCAACCTTTACTTTTATGCACGTCCTTACCTATTTTACTTTTAAGGGGACAGTTTGAAGTAATAGCAAAGTTTAAAGTATCCATAAATTCGATAAAAGCGTTATTAATATTACTTTCATTGTATACCTCGCAAAAACCAATCCTCATTAAGTCTTGTTTTAGGATGTCTAAATTATTATCATTTAAACACCTAAAACACTGCTGTTTTATATTAGATTCCATCCTATCCTGATTACGACCTACAACAATGTCAAAAATAATGGCAAGATGGTCACCCATATTGGGTTGATTGACTTGACAAGTATGATTCATAGTGATATTATTAGTAGCAATGTAGTCAATTTTTGTTTTTGTTACTTTATTGTTATTCATGAAAATACGTGTTGGTATATTTGGGATATTAAGAGACAAACCAAACGATTGAAAAAGATCATCTAATCGAAGTTTTTCATTGCTCTGAATTAAGTAGTTGATATTAAAGTCTCCACAGAGATAAATTTTATCAACACGGTTGTGAAAATGACCTAAAATATTAAAACAATTATTTATAAAAGAATCTAGATTGCTGTTAGGCGTTCTGTACACATTAATGACTAGAAATTTACAGTTACTGATTAAAATAGTCACAGCACAACATTCAAAGCTTTCTTCCTCAGAGAATTTACGGCAATCAACGACTGAGACTGCATACTTGTCTGTCCCAGATTTAGATAAAATAAGAGTTCCACCATGTATTTTATTTTTTCTAGTAAAATGGGTTACTAAAGTGTACCCTGGGATATAAATAAGATTAATATTATCCTCATTACACCAGTGCTCCTGAATACATAGAATGTCAGGTTTTTCAGCATTAGAAAAAAGCTCAAGATTTAAAAGTTTGTTTGTTAAACATTGTACATTAACCGAGATTAACTTCAATTTAAAGTCATTTACTATACGTGAAATAGTTGTATTGCTTGAGGACCCACCTAATGCGACAGCGTCCTCCTCATCTTGAAAAACGAGACTAATGCTCCGCTGGGCCAGATTTCTCGCTTCCATGCATTCTTAATTAAGTCTCGTCTAATGGTCACTTTCATGGATGCATATATGTCAGGTTTTTTGGACTGATGGATTTCGCATTTTACGCCATCTAAATGATTTTCCAGGAACTTTTCTAATTGCTCCGGTTTTGTGTCAGGCTTTAGGCGAGTCACATGTAGGTTGATCATTTGTGGAACAGCCTCAATGTTGCAAGGTGACTCGGTACTTCCAACTAAGAACTTCCTCTTTTTTCTATGAGCTACCTGTGTCCACGCACCGTTGCTTGAAGACTCTGAAAGAACCGGAGCATTATTTTCAGTGTTCAACAGATTATGTAAAACAGTTTGAGTTTTGGCTTCTTGCATTGCGGCACTCATTTGTCTTGATGTAATGTATTTTTTTTCATTTGGCACTTCATTTCCAAAGTTTGTCGATGTTGAGGATCGCGCTAGCGTTCCGTCTGCAGGAATTTTAGTCACTACTAATTCAGTTTGTTTACTATTAGTAAGGTCATTAACATTTTGTAGTTGTTTATCATCTTTACCAGGGGAAGTCCAGTTTTTTCTTTTGTCAACGTTAATTACCTTGAATTCAGGTTCTTTAGTTTTTTGTTTTACTTTTTCTTCAAGGAGCTCGTTAGTTCTTTTTAACAATTGATTATTATCAAATAAAATTTTATATTTTTCCTCTTTTTCACTTAAAATTGTTTTTAGAAAATCAATTTCCAACTGTAGGATATGTGCATTTACCTCTTGAGTATGACTTACTGAGTTTCCTTTGGGATTTTCAGATTGTTCACATGTCTCACATACAATTCTAGTATCACATAACTTTATACATTTCTGCTTTTTTCTTGATGAACAAGATAAATGAAAAATACTTCCACATTTTATGCACACTATAACGTTAGTAGTTTTCTGGCAACATTTGAATGCTTTTTCCTTAAAATTCTCATCATTTACAGAGAGGAGTAATTTCACGTGCGCATCGTTCGGCGCCATCTTGAATCTATAGGTATTATGTCTCATTTTAACTCCCACTAAGAAGTGGTGAGAGTCTATATATGAATACGTACATATCTTCTTCTTATGTAGTGCGTTGGCGAATTATCTTAAGGTCAGACGCCTGTCTTTTGCGGCATGCAAAGCTCGCCAGTGTTATTTATGCCTGTCCAGTTCTTTATGTTTCGTAGCTACATTTGTTTGCGACCCATTCCCCTCTTGCCCTCAATCTTTCCTTGGATGATTAGTTGATGGATTGCGTATTTTCCCCTCTCAGGATATGGTCCAAGCATCAAATTTTTGGTACCTTGATTAAGTGGAGCAATTCTCTCAGTATTTGCTATTCTTAAGACTTCCTCGTTTCTCACCTTATCTGTCCATGGTATGTACAACATTCTTCGCAAGGTCCACATTTCTAAAGCCTCCAACTTATTAATAGAAGATATTTTCAACGTACATGTCTCCATGCCGTATAATAATATGGACCATACATAGGCATTTAACCATTCTGTATCGGATATTAAAGGAAAGAGTGCGGTTACAAAGTAGCGGTTTAAATTTGATAAAAGCTTCATGAATATGTATATAGTATGCTATTTTCCACTAAAACATGGTCTATTTGATTTACAGTTTGACCATCCGGCAATCTCCAAGTGCCCTTATGTCCTCTGGAAGTAGGTAATTTTTTAGTTTTATTCCTCTGTAACATCAATAGCATGTGGGCATTTTCATTCGTTGTTGAATGCAAGATGTATTTTCCTATCGTAGGCATAAATATGTCCTCTCAATCTCTTTTGACATTGGCATTGGATATTTATATTAGGAAATTAGGAAGGGCATGAATAGGTTACTGGAGTGAAAGCAGAAAACAAACTTTTGAATTCTAATTTTGTATTATTGTTATAAATTGAAAATAAAACAAACAGTTTATAATAAATACCAAATCAATTATATTTTTTTTAACAAAAACATAAGTACAAAAGAAACAATCATAAAATATTTTGCAACATAATTAGTAGGTATAGTCGGTTCGCTAAACTCAGACACAACTGGCTAGTGATTTTAGTAGGTCATTTTTTTTTGGCTAATTGGTTTTTGGCCAATTTTGCTAATAAAACTATTAAGTTATATACCAAAGGCTTGGATAACTGTAAGGGTTGTTTTCATACACAAAAAAGGATGATAAGGTATTTCCCTACCTAATAGTACATTCATTCAAGCAATTCACCTCGCTATTACATACTTTTTTCCAAAAATTTAAGAATTCGACAATAAAGCTAATAAACAAAATAAAATGAAAAAATAATCAGAATCAGTTTTGGTAATAGCTGATGCTGAAAGTTGTGAAAGTAAAAGCATATTGCATTTTCTTCAATCAGTGCGAAATTTCTGTAAATAATTAATAATTTAACTTGCCTTTTCCTGTGCTTGATAAATTGCAGATAGCAAATCAAAATCAGTATCATTTTTTTTTTCGTTAAATACACTAAATACTGGCTTCTTCTAGATACAATTTAAATTGGCTGAATTATTCATTTTTAGTCTTAACATACACCTTTTAAGATGAATGTGATAGTAGAACAACTATTGTTTAAGATTACTGAAGATAATATTGTGACCGCAAGAGGGATAATATAAACAAAGACATATTCGCAATTCAGCAATAACTACATAGCAACAGTAGGATATGTGCGTAAGATAACTTAGTGTTGCATTAATATTAAATATTGCAAATTTTTTTGCTATGCAATTAAAGCTACAAAGTGGTATTGAAAACGAGAAATGTCAAAAATTGGACTTATCAAGGTTTTTCCCTGTGGTCTTCATTTGTGACCCAAATGGGTAAACGACAAAATATAACTGTATGATCTTAGTGATAGATAGATAGATAGATTTATTTAACTACTTTACAAAAAAATTGTTTGTAGCAAGTCAAAATTACAAGGTATATAAAACACAACTTATAAAAATGTATCACAAACAAGAATATAGATTAACAAAAAATATTTTGTGTTACGGTAAGCATTTCAGTAGATGTTCTGCAATGAGCCATATATTCTTCCGAGCAATAAAAGCAATGTTTCAACAGATACCTTTTTATGACTTTTTTGAAACTGTTAAAGCTTAGCTGTTTAATACCTTTTGGTAAAATATTGTAGTAGTTATAATTAAGACAATTTTTATCTGAAAGACGCAATCTAGAGCGATTAGTGTTGCATTATAGAATTTGGCTTAAAGGGAATTAAGGAATATGTAAGAATGTAGAATTAAGGGATATGTAAAATTATAAAAAAAGTATTTTACTTTTTATTTATCTTAGTGTTACACTCAACAAAAGGGTTTATTTCGAATCATTTGACATGGATATCACAAAAATAATTTTTTTACGTATCCTACCCAAGTAGCAATTTTTCGACGCATTGGTTGTCAGTACAAACAAATGCACTGTCTACAACGTTGCCCGAGAGCATTTTCAGTTGTTTCGGCCAACGTCCCCTACCCCGACTGACATTACGATGTTACAACCTGCAGTTATACGGGCAACTAATTTATTACCATTTTTACAACTACATATCACACTTCAGTTTTTTCAACAATCGCACGACTTAAAAATGTTATAATGCTAAACTAATTATTATATATTTTATTTTGATAGAAATTTTCGATTTATTTAACAACCTGTTTATTTGTTTTTTTAATAGCTGGTTTCCATTCCATTGTTTTATCAGTAGATTTGAGATTTGATAACCAAAACCATCTTTGTATCTGCTTTGGTAGACAGGGTTGCCAGGTCAGTTTTAACTCTTTCAGTAGTTTTGTTTTCACAAAATCAGTAGATTCTTTTTAGGCCATGTAAATATACAGTAATACAGTGATATGCACATCCGTCCTAAATGTCCCAAGAGCAATTCCACAAAATTGGAAACCTAATTATTCCAAACCACCAACTGGTAATTATCATTTTTTAGCTAAAATCTACTAAATCAAAAACTAAAATAATATACTTAAGTATTTTTGGGATATATTTGGGATTTTTTATAATAAAAATAACAGCTAACTTAAGGGGATAGGCGCAAAATGTCGTCTGTTAAAATGTTCAATGTATTTTAAATGTTTTCGTTTTTTGCGAATCCTTAGAAAACTAATAAGTATTTTTGAAAAATTTAAAAGCACAAAGAAAGATTACGTTATTACCGAGGACCGAAAGTCCCTGAAAACTTCTATAATGTTTATTTTAATACGTTACAGGGGTGAAAAAAAGAAAAAATTTAGTGACTTTTAATTCCAAATATCTCGTTCAAAAGAAACGTTTTGGTTTTTCTAAATAATGCAGTCTTTCATTCTGCGTTTAAATTTTTCAAAAAGACTTATTATAGTTTCCTCATGATTCGAAAAAAATGGATCAAATCTGTTGAAATATACCAAAAATCTACTAAAAAATATTGCCTACTAGAATTTTTTTAAAAATATCAAAAATCTACCAAAAAAGTAGAAATCTACTAAATGTGGCAACGCTGTTAATGAGAATGATACACTTTTGACACTGGTCACATGATCTCTGTCACCCAATAAGAGGGTGCGTTCTAAAATGGTTTTGATAGTCGGCGCGGCCGGGTTTGGTTGGCGATTGGACTTCTAAGTTGTCTTATCCGTCTGAGGTTGGTAATTAGGTATTTTTTTAGTAATATTGGTAATATTGTTTAATGCGCCATTTTGGTTTTACTTGAGATTTTTGGGATGTAAAGAAAATGAAAACACAGAATATAAAAAATGCAGGCATTTTCCGATAACTTTAAAAGCACCATCAATACATTAAATTTATACAGAACATCTTTAACATAAATTTTGACTTTTATATTAAAATTTGATTTTTTAAATTTGCATATTTTTTGTCAAAAATGTCATAAAAAAAGCAGCGCGTGTGTTTTTTAAAGGTGAAATATCGATATTTGACGGTAATCTGAGATGCGTTTATAAATTTCACATCAGGTAATAAGTCCTTTATGTATTTATATCATATAAATTTAAATACCCAATACGATGTCAAAACAGTTTACTTTTTGGTTTTCGCATTCACCATACAGGTGTTAAAAATATAGGTAAAAAAACATAACTAGTCTGACTCCTTGAGCAACCATTGCACGCGCAGGTGCTTTTTATAGTCGCTTCAGTTGTCTTATGCAACGGTTACGAAACGATATTGCTTAAACAGGAGGTTGCCTAGGCAACGTCAAGACAACTCAAAAATCGTCCACCAAATCAGTGCAGAATAGGGTCGTCTTTTAGGCAATAACAACGTTGTAAGAAAACTGTTCGAGCCATTTAAATATTTAATTAATTGTTGTCTGGTTTAAAGCACCACCCTGTATTCAAAAATCGTTATAATGTTAGGAGTTTCAAAAACCCTGAATAGACACATTCTTCTGCTCAGACATATACGTTTTGTTTTGATAATATTTATCTACTTCGAAGAAATCACGTCATGCTAAGTTTGCAGATCTTTGACACATATATGTTCGTAACAAGAATTTCAGAATGAGAGCGTCGTAAATAGTTTTCAGTGTTGAAATGTGAATTGATAAGTCAAGATACGGGCGATCGAGATTTTCCGAGCCGCGTAATAAAAAACACATTTTAGCATTCAAAGAACGTTTCCGGAAAATCGGGAACCTTTTTAAGATATCGTGTAGTGGTAATAATAGGTTCGACAAGAAATACTGTAATGCACGTTTGACACTCCGGATTATGGTATTTACTAACATTTTAATTATACGCGGTGTGTTAGAACTTATCCATTTTAGAGATATACGGTTAATTTTTCGTCATTCAATAATTTTGCAAGCTGTTATCTTAAAGCTGATTATAGAAAGTAAAAGTACAAAGTCTTTTATTTAAACTCGAATCTCGGGGGTTTGTTTAGATTGGGTAAATCTTTAGAGGCCCCCACATTTTGTGGCGACCGTGTGGACAGGACGGCTTTAAGTTAAAGTTAATCGTGTGTGCATACGAGGTGTGACGAAAAAGCGTATCGAGGATCGCTGAACTCTATCACGTTTCGCTTCTAGTTTTTTCGGTAAGCGTGTGTGTTTAGTTTGCAGTGAAAATGGATATTAAGGAAAAGCATCGCAAAGTGCTTCGTACCACTTTCAGCAAAGCAGCAAAAGAGTTAGAGGACTTATTAAAAGACCAAAAAGGTGAGGTACGACAGATCAAAATATCCTTAGATCTATTACGACAGAAAATGGATGATCTAAGGAGAATAGATGAAGAAATTTATGATCTCCTGTTAAACGAGGATGCCAGTGAACAAGACCTGTTGAAGGAAATAGAAGACAGTGACAGCTACATCAGAAAGTTTGCGGACCTGAGTACACAGTTCGAGGAACGGGTTCAACCAAGGATAGCTGCGTCCGTGGAGGATGAGGTGGCCTCTGGGACAACTGGTAAGAGCACAGGGAGCCTACAAGGTAAGCGTAAATTCAAATTACCTATGCTAGAATTCAAGAAGTACGATGGGAACATTAAAAGCTGGTTGCCCTTTTGGTCACAATTTCAAAAAATACATCATGATTCAGACATAGACTTAAGCGATAAAGTCGAGTATTTAGTTCAAGCTACTGTACCGGGCAGTAGGGCAAGGCAACTAGTTGATAGTTTTCCCGCGACTGGAGATAATTACACTAAGATTATAGACTGTCTAATTTCGCGTTTTGGCCGCGACGATTTGCAGATCGAGGTATATGTTCGGGAATTGCTCAAATTGGTAATAAATAATACTTCGTCTGGCAATAAATTAGACATTTCTTTATTGTATGATAGGTTAGAGACTCAGTTAAGGGCTTTGGAGACACTAGGCATTAAATCGGATAAATACGCGGCTATGTTATTTCCTTTGGTCGAATCGTGTCTACCCGCGGATTTATTAAGGATATGGCAAAGATTTCCGGAAGATGTTGGGTCACAAACGTCTATTAATAGTGCCGGTATTTCCACCATAGAAAATCGACTCAAAAGCTTAATGCAATTCTTGAAAAATGAAGTCGACAATGAACAGCATGTTTCTTTAGCGATCGAAGGCTTTGGCGTATCAGGTACTAAGTCTGGGAATTCTAAACGTAATGGTCCGAAAAAGAGGATGCCTGAAGAGGAAGAACCCCAGTTTCCTTCGGCGATGGGTTTGGTGAATTCCCATAGTACAAATCATAGATGTGTATTTTGCGAAAATGCACACGAAAGCAGTCAATGCTTCAAGGCTCAGAAGTTGACTTACGACCAAAGAGTGAATATTTTGACAGAGAAAGGTGCTTGCTTCCGCTGTTTGAAAATTGGACACCAATCTCGAAGATGCCGTGGTCAATTAAGTTGCTTACTTTGTCATAAACCACATGTGCCCCTAATGTGCAGAGAATTTTCGATGGGCAAGGCAAAAAAGGAAGAGGAAAATAAGATAGAGAATGATGTTCAAGCTGTGCCGAAAATAAATCAGTCCTTGGCCAATAGTGCTACTACTAATGTTTTTTTGCAAACTTTGCGCGTCAAAATGAACCACTTAGGCAAGACGCGAGTTGTACGCGCCTTAATAGATACCGGATCTCAAAAGACGTATATTCTGAGGTCCACTGCTAGATTATTAGATTATCCATGTAAACGACAGATTAACCTTGTACATGGATTATTTGGAGGTAGCGAACTAGCACAAAAACATGATTGTTATGACGTTAACTTGAGTTATAATAACTACAGTTGCACATTTGAAGCACTAGATCAGCCCGTAATTTGTAGCGATATTTCTTCCGTATTTAATGGTCCCTGGATGGAAGAACTGAAGAGGCTGAATATAGAGATAACAGATTCCGGTGATACATCTCCTATAGAGGTTTTAATAGGTGCAGATATTGCAGGAAAACTCTATACCGGAAGAAGACATATTTTAGGATGTGGACTGGTAGCTGTAGAAACCTTATTGGGCTGGACTTTGATGGGAAAGATACCTTTAGATCAACAGGACAATCGCACCGCGACAACGGTTTCACTTTTTATTAGCAACGCGTCGATTAGTCAACTGTGGGAGTTAGATGCTTTGGGTATCAATGATCCGGCTGAAAGGAAGACAAGGGAAGAAACAGCGCTAGCAGCAAAGCAACTTTTCTTTGAGACTGTTGCAACAGATTCCACAGGACGATATGAAACCAGACTGCCATGGTTAGAAGGACATCCGGCATTACCAAGTAACTACCAGATGGCTAAGAAACGGCTGGATACCACGTTGAAGAAGATAAACAAAGATGGATATCTTGAAGCCTACGGCCAAATATTTAAAGAATGGCTGGATGAAAATATAATTGAGGAAGTGTTCGAGGACCAGCCGAACCGAGGTCATTATTTACCCCACAGGCCGGTAATTAAGCCTAATAGCGCGTCCACAAAAATCAGACCAGTTTTTGACGCTTCAGCGAAAGAAAAAGACAAACCTTCTTTAAACCAGTGCCTTGAAAAGGGGGTTAACTTGATTGAATTAATTCCTGCTATTTTATTAAGATTCAGACGACAAGAAATCGGTGTAATCTCAGATATTCGCAAAGCCTTTTTACAGATTGGGATACACAAAGCTGACAGAGATTTTCTTCGTTTTCTTTGGATAGATGATGCAGGGAAAGAAAAGGTGTACCGCCACTGTCGTGTGGTATTCGGGATTAGCAGTAGTCCGTTTTTATTAGGAGCTTCACTAGAACATCATTTTTCCTTGATGTTAACAAGATGTGCGTCAAAACTGCTGAATGTTTCGGAAGACACTATTTTAAAATTGTCGCATAGTTTTTACGTTGACAATTGCGTTACTAGTGTTGCTAATGAACAGGAGCTGCGAATTTTTGTAGAAGAGTCGAATATAATAATGGCTGAAGGCAAGTTTGATCTCAGAGGGTGGGAGTATACAGGCCAACCCCCCGATGACACTATTGATGCCTCGACCCAAGTCTTGGGAATAAAATGGAACAAGATAGATGACACCTTGTGTCTACGACAAGAGGATGAAGATACGGATCTACCTCTTGAAAAACCTATAACTAAAAGAGTCATAGTCTCACAAGCGCAGCGCCTGTTTGAACCGTTGCTAGAGTCCAAATGGTGGGAGGGTCCGCAATGGCTTTATGAAGATCCATCATTTTGGCCCCGAGACAATCACAGCTGTGATGAGGAAGAGATTAACAAGGAGAAAAAGAAAAAGCTAGTTACGGTCCTTGTTAACCGTGAGAAAGATGGTATGACCTTAGCTGATTGGCATCTTAATTACTTTTCTCAGTATCTGAAGACATTGCGCATGTGCGCATGGATTTGTCGATTTACCAATAATGCTAGAAATAAGGACGACAAACAAAAGGGAGAGTTAACCCTTGAGGAGCTTGATAAAGCTGAAACATTGGTACTCAAGCTAGTACAAAAAGAAACGTTTTCGGACGAAAACGATAAAAAATTGTGTGGAATGGGAGCCTTCAAAGACAAGAGTGGTTTGATTCGATTGAAGTCTCGCATCAGTAATAGAAACGACGATGAATATTTTCGTTTTCCAGTAGTTTTGCCAGCCAAGCATTTTATAGTGATCGAATAGCCTACTATTTCGCGAACATGTCAAGTCGTGTCATGTCGGAACACAAGGACTGATGGCTATCGTGCGCGAACGATATTGGATTTTAGGTGGTCGTCGCGCTATAGAATCCGCGATTTCCAAGTGCGTCGTCTGCAAAAGACATAATACCGGGTCGTTTGGGGTGAGTGCGACACTGTTGATAATAGATCGTGTCCGGGACGCGATAGCATTCGAGACGACGGGTGTAGACTTTACCAAATACTTTATTGCCAGACGAGGTCGGTCGAAGACTATAGCCAGTGACAATGGGACTAACTTTGTCGGTACCGAGAACGCGTTTCGTCGAGGGGGCTTTGAGAAGATTGCTATAGATACAGGACAGTTTCTCAGACCCACTCAGCGTTTCTACCCATTGGATGCCCAACAGATTGGGTTCAGATGCCAGGTGACGACATCAGTGTGGAGTCGAGCAACAGCCAGGGACCGCCTTCAGAGAATGTGTGCGAAAGTGCGGGAGTTGCTATGGCCGAGAGTGTCGCGGAGCCGGGAGTGTCTAAGAGCAGAGTACCCGAAGCGAAAATAAGTGTAACGCGGAGTGGACGTGAAGTCAAGACCCCGCTGCGGTATACGAGGTAGACTCGGTTTTTATTTTTGTATTTTATGTTATGTTACTGTTGTTTGATGATCATGGTATTTTGATGTCTCTGTTAATTTTGTGAGCCATGTTCATTTTGTGTAACAAAAGAGATGTCTCAGGTGGGAGAATGTTCGAGCCATTTAAATATTTAATTAATTGTTGTCTGGTTTAAAGCACCACCCTGTATTCAAAAATCGTTATAATGTTAGGAGTTTCAAAAACCCTGAATAGACACATTCTTCTGCTCAGACATATACGTTTTGTTTTGATAATATTTATCTACTTCGAAGAAATCACGTCATGCTAAGTTTGCAGATCTTTGACACATATATGTTCGTAACAAGAATTTCAGAATGAGAGCGTCGTAAATAGTTTTCAGTGTTGAAATGTGAATTGATAAGTCAAGATACGGGCGATCGAGATTTTCCGAGCCGCGTAATAAAAAACACATTTTAGCATTCAAAGAACGTTTCCGGAAAATCGGGAACCTTTTTAAGATATCGTGTAGTGGTAATAATAGGTTCGACAAGAAATACTGTAATGCACGTTTGACACTCCGGATTATGGTATTTACTAACATTTTAATTATACGCGGTGTGTTAGAACTTATCCATTTTAGAGATATACGGTTAATTTTTCGTCATTCAATAATTTTGCAAGCTGTTATCTTAAAGCTGATTATAGAAAGTAAAAGTACAAAGTCTTTTATTTAAACTCGAATCTCGGGGGTTTGTTTAGATTGGGTAAATCTTTAGAGGCCCCCACAAAAACGTTGCCACGCAGTAGACAACGTTGTCGCGTCGACAAATTGCTACTTGGGTAGGAGCACATATCCTATGAGCCTATCTTGGCACAAGATCAACTGAACAAATATTGGCGGAAGAAGCGCTGGTTTTATTATTAAATTGTGTTAAATGACTGTTTATGGACTGTCTTCAGAAGTGTCCCAACGTGGGTAATAAGGTTGTAAGTTTAAATTTTGATGGTACTCCAGTGAATTTGTCAATAACGAAACGGTTAGGTTGTAATTTCAACGATACTAACTTAAAAACTACATTTAAACACCCTTGTGTTAGGTTCTTCAAACAATGTTTCAGGAAATATATATGTTAATAATTCTTTATTTTATATGAGGCTTAATTTTACATGTTACTAAAAATACGCCATGCATTAACTGACGCCAGTTCTTACAAAAGACAGGAACTTGCTGCCAACACAACATTTCAAAGCTTTACTCTAATATCTTATGTACAGATACAATATGTAAATATATTGGGCTACCTCGATTGTTTTCAAGATCCTAATTTGAATTAAGAAATGAAAAAAATAAAAAAAGGCCAATTTTACTGTCATCACTGCATGTGGTTGTGTCTTTTTAAACATAAATCACATGCTATGATTTTCTGACGAATATTCTAAAGTTAAAGTTGATTCGGCATAATGGAATGACTCTCTTCCAATAAAGTCGCCCCAGGAACAAAACTCATAAATAGTGGCAATATAATTTCATAATACTTTAAAATGCATAATGTCTGAATTTTCAATATGAATGAGTCAGATAAAATTAAATTATTAGAAGAGATTTGTTTAATTCATTAATGTTTTGTATTTTGGGGACAATTTCCTATTAAGTAAGTGGAAATAAAATAGTAAATTGCAGAAATAAAAAGTCTTGTTAGGTTTCGTGATTTATGTAAACAAAGAGGAAATATTTTAATCTATACTTTTTTATTTAATGCGAGTATTAATTAATGTATTATTTATTTCCTATATAGGGGAGTCCAGATAGAACGACAACATACATTGTTTCGAAATAATTCAAACAAGCTTATATTTTTCTACAAACTTTTGTTGATAGTTTATATAACATGATAAAGTAAAAAGTTCTACTCACAAATGTTGCCGCTAATTGTTTAAACAATAACAATTGTTTTGTATAAATAATTTTAAAAATATCTTTGAATTCATCATTTTACTTTGATCAAATATGTTTCTATCTTGTTTTTGATTATGCTAAATCCGAATATGGCATTACAATGTAAAAATTCTTATACAGTATGTCTGCGTAGCTAGGAACCATATGGGAAACTTTTTTATTATCAATTTTACGAAAAAAAGTGATTCTCCATAAAATGCTCTGCATAGTCTAAAATCTAACACTCAACAATCAGATATCAAATTTTATCAGTTTTATACGAGATATGTCAAAAATGTGAATTTCGTTAAAGAGTAAAGTACCTTTATATTCCAGAATATTAAAAAATGTTAATAAGTTATCTGGAATTAAAAACTATGTTTTAATATACAAATTTTATCCTTCTAATTGAAATTTTTTTTTCAATTTTTTCTCAAATTACGGGATACCCATCATCATTACATTACAATTATGATAACTATTTTATTATCAATATTACGAAAAACAGTTATTTTTCATAAAATGCTCTACCTGATCTAAAATCAAAGATGCAACCATCAGCTATCAAATTTTTTAAAATTTTATACAAGGTATGTCAAAAAATATGAATTTTCCTTGAGAGTGCCTTTACAGTTCACAATATTTTAATTAAAAGGATCTAATTGAATATTGAAACATAGTTTTTAACTCCAAACAACTTTTCTTTATAACAATTTTCGATATTGTGAAATATAAAGATACTTTACTCTTGAGCAAAATACATATTTTCTGACATACGTCGTATAAAATTAATAAAATTTGATATCTCATGGATTCTATACAATGCAGAGTATTTTATAAAGAATAACTTTTTTTCGTACAGTAAAACCTCGATATAACGGACTAATTGGGGGGACAGGGTGTCCGTTAAAGGCGAAAGTCTGTTATATAAAAATAGGTTTAAAATAAATCAACAAACTTTTTTTAAGTTCTATTTGCACTTTTGATGTTTTTACGGTTTTTTTATAATTAAAAATGTGTCTGAATTATGCTATAATAAAAAGCTTATTGAATTTCTTTTTAAAATACAGAGACGTTTTTAATTTTTTTCACATTTGACCGGATTTTCTTGTGTGTTATATCCGAAGTCCGTTAAATAGAGGTCCGTTATATCGAGGTGTTACTGTACTACTGAAAATAAAAAAGTTATCAGTAGGTACCAATTTTTTTTGTTGAACATTTATTATTGTTGTAGCTTATTATTAAATTTATTTTAGGTAAGTTTTACAGTAAAAAGTTTTGATCACGTTGTATAAACATTTCTTTAGCAGGTAATTTTCGGTTTTTGTATTACATTTTTTATCTTTCTTAATTTTCTCAAAAAGAAATTGTTTATTTCATTTCTAAAATAAAATAATTTAGTGCATTTTAAAGATTACATCCTAAGCTATAAAAAAACACTATAAAATTGTTATAAATCTGTTCAAACTTGAGTAATATCGTCTTAAAGTGGTAGTATTTCTGTAAAATTACGAAGTTTTCAAAAATTACGTTTTTTGAGACGTCCTATTATTTGAATTAAATTTTTGAGATTTTTATGAATGAAACATCGTTTAGTAAGATGTTTCAAAGGCAAGTTGTGCAAATTTGAGTTTTATAGGTAAAATTTTATTAGTTACACATTTTTAAATAATTTTTAAACAAAATTCATGTAAGTCTTACTTTCTGCCCTCACTGTACTTATGCACATATATTTTATTTCATTTTATTACAACCATAAGATAGCTTAATTGTTCTTCTTTCATGCTCAATTTATAAAATTTCATTTGATCCATTAGTTAAAGAATTATATTAAAATAACTCAGCCGTGCACTTTGCCGAACGCTACTTTAAAGTGCGTCAATTTTTGTGAGAAGGGTGACTTTATAAGCGTTATAAACAAAAAATTATAGGAGCTATAGATTTAATTTTAGAAAAATCTTTATATAAGGTTTTTTTGTAAAATTTTTCAATGGTCAAGTCAGTTTTTTCCCAAGATTTATATTTTCGGAATTATTTAAAAAACAACTAATTCCGCAGTTCATTTATTTAATAAAAAAATAAGCACCCACTTCTCGAGTAGAACTTTTTGATATGTTGTTTATTAAACATTTTTTAATCACATATTATAATTTACCAGAATAAATTTTTCAAATGTTTATAGCCGGCAAAACAAAATCAATTAAATGAATATTTAAATAAAAAAAACATACAAATGTTGGAAATATCAGGTAGGTATGTGGTCTATACTTGTGTAGCTTATTGAGTATTAATAGATTTTTTCTATTCTCATACTATAATATATAAATTATGATGTCACTACCTGTATCATAATGAACTTCATTATGATACAGATTTTCATTAAGATACAGATTTTTAACCAATAGAATCGCGATATGGCATTCGCGATAAAGGTGGTACACGCGCAGTGACCAATGGCGAGTCAAATACGTACGCTTTGTCAGTTCTCAATATGTAAACAAACCGTCAAACTGACAAACTACTTAATTTGTTTGCGTTACAAAATTAATAAATTTGAATATATTTTTTGTTGTGCATGATCATAGAAAAAATAGTGTATACAACTTGCATTTAATTATCATTATGAAGCTCGTACTCTATACGAAACTCGCCGCATAGGGCTCGTTTCGTAACCCTTATACTCGCTTCATAATGACCATCATGAAATGCTCGTTGCATAATATACTATTATTCAATATATTGGAATATCTGCTGTGTCTGTTTTATAATTTAAAGTTTTTTTATTTTTGTTGATGTGATATATCTCGAGAATATATATACCTACATATCATAAACGATGTTGAATAAGCAAGTACAAATATAAATATAGATAAGGAAAATTAATGGCAAAAACTAGCAAAGTGAATGTGAATAATGAAAGTGAATATATAAAATGAAGGAGGGCAACTGTATATACAGTCGGAAAAATGAAAGAATACCCGTGAACGATATCAAGCACATATTTTGGATTTGCTGTCTTTTTCTATAAATAACAAACGGGAGAGATAGATTATTAAGTGTTGTCTACAAAGCAAAAACGTTATCCAAGACATACGTAGTTACATATTTATAATTGACAGAATGAGACGGCGATACAATTGTTCAACGTAGTTATAATAATTTAGTAGAAAATTTAAACTCACACTTGATTATTTCTGTACTTCTAATGTCATTCTTAGAAAAACATTCAACATCAGTAGAGATAATGATTGTATAAACTACTATTCGAGTAATCATGCTGGTCAACTATAACCTGACAGATTCAATTTCTGTCACTTTGACAGTGAAACTGGGTTAGGTTCGGTAGAGTTTATAAATTTTAATAATCAGTCGTATTTACTTGAATAAACTCAGTTCTTTTAAAAGCTATTTTGATATTATATTTTATTTTTGGTTTGGTAAGTATTTATTTAATTAAAATAAGTCAATAAAATTTGTAAGTAATCGTCTGTCAATATGGTTAACTTCTGTCTATGAGTTTGCCAAACGTGTACATATTACTCTGACTTGTCAATCATAGTGTATAAAATTACAGATTAGTATATTTTTACGAATGTACATTTATTTGCAGATAATATCTGGATACCAAAATGATCTGAATTCATTAAGTTTACTTTCATTTAAGTCACTTAATGCAGCTGACATAAACGACATTTTTTAAATTCCTGTTACTATTTATGTCCGGCAACTTTAACATGGAGAAATTCATAATACTATATTTGCTTACTCATTATTTTTGTATTATTAATCTACATTAAAGAATTAATTACGGTAGTAAAAGTAACATTTATTACCAATAAATATATAGGTATTATCAGAAAAAGAATAACATCACAAACATTTTTGACACATTTACGTAGCGAAAAATCGTACGGTGGGGTAGTAGTCACATCCGTTTTTTTTTACAGTATTAACTTAGTTTAGACGTTGTTTTGAGTAAAAATTTTTGATTTGATTCGTATGCATATCATCGATGACGCATGGGTATTCTTTCATTTTTCCTACTGTACGTATGTACGTCCATCTTCAGTACAGTGTAGCCAAGGTAGTGATCATTTTCCAAATTAACATACTCCCTTTCTAACTTGGCTACACTGTACTGAAGATGTGCCAACAAGGTCGAAATACGTATATACAGTTGCCCTCCATCATTTTATATATTCCATTTCATATTCACATTCACTTTGCGACTTTTTTCTTGCCTTATTCGTGCCTGAAAATTATCGTTTTAGTTAGCATACTTCTAACACGATTCTTTCTATTGATATCTATTTTTTTTTTGGCTTCATGATGAAGCCTTGGCGTGAAATACTTCTTTAAAATTAAATTTAATAACTGAATGCAATGATTGTTAAGTACTTCACTGTCATAAATATGATCACCAAAATTATCCATGATGTCACGAGGCAAATTACTCATCGTGGCATTTATTAATTTAATTAATATATTTTTTGAACTACTTTCAATTTTGTTTAGATGTAGTCTAAAAATTTTCTCCGCCTCCTTGCATATTTTTATGACTAGATTAGAAGCATTAGTTAATTTTTTATATTGTTTTATTAGCTGTAATTTTGAAACGGTTTGCTCTTTTTCTAATATTATTAAGCATTTAGTACATGTAATGGTTTTTTTTAAATTTTTAACTATATAGCCAGAAATATATTCGATTACATCTTCTACATAAAAACTTAAATTTAAAATATCCCTTTGAAAATAGTCATGCTCATGAAAAATTATATTCTTTTGTGTAAAATCTTCTAAATTTTCCACCACATTGTCTAAACTAGTAATGGGACGTGCAGATGTTGCGGTCAAAATGCCAACATTGCTTATGTTTTTTACATTCCCTGTATTGGGTCCTGATATTTCGGTATGAATAAGTAATCTTTTAAATGCTGCCTCAAATTGTCGGGCAGATGGATTATTGTTGTAACCCCCTTTACCTCTTACTGCCCCAAAAAATAATTCTAAATGGTCTTGCGACAGTTTGTAAGAAAGTAAGAATTTTAAATATTTTTTTTCTTTAACCAAAAGATGAAATAATCCTTTAAAACTAGCAATATTCGAAATGAAACCCAAAAAACCAACTTTTCTTTTAGAAGATATGATACTAATATCATTTATTTTTAAATTCCGTATATATATTTCAGCCATATTTAAATATTCAAAAGTTTCCTCCTCATTATTAACATTTAAAGAATTTTTAAATGAGTATTTAGAATAATAGGTCCTGCTATTAAATATATCAAATAAATTATTAAAAATCATGATGAATTCCGAAGTCGCTTTTGAATCTTTAAATTGGGCAAAGTTTTCTTTGTCGCAATATGTCAAAGCGTCTGCCACACTTTTACTTAGCGTTTGAACAGCTAAGTTCACCTTCATTTTTTCCCGCCCCCATCTCAAATGCCTATACCTCAATTTATTGGCAGAATGTAGTTTCTCGTCATATTGCAAGTCAACAAGATTTTTTAAATATTGCCATTCAATTTTTTCATTTTTTCCATTTCTTAAAACAAATGTAGCCATACAATTACGTACCAATTTGATCATGTGGCATGCATCTAAAAATATAAAAACTTTCTCCTGAGTTTTTGGATGTAAAAAAAAAGGCTCAATATTCGCTAAACTTATTTTAGCACCTAAAGCTCTAGCCATTGATAAATTGTTGGCAGCACCATCAAAAGTTAATGAGTAGACTTTTATGCCTGACTCATACCTAAATAAAATTTAAGCATAAATTTACTAAAGATGCTTTTTCTGATCCAGAAAAACTGTCAATTAAAAAATGTGCAATTGGAACTTTAAAATTATCATTTAACGCTACTAACATAAATACCAGTACCTCTTTCGCTTCAGGTACACTATCAGATTCTATATCTGTGCCAAAATCAACGTAGCCAGTAAATTTCTTTCCATCCCATTCCACTTGCTTACGAATAGACATTTCGTCCAGCACTAAATTGCACACAAGTG
Organism: Diabrotica virgifera virgifera; assembly: GCF_917563875.1. Taxonomy (NCBI): domain Eukaryota; kingdom Metazoa; phylum Arthropoda; class Insecta; order Coleoptera; family Chrysomelidae; genus Diabrotica; species Diabrotica virgifera. The sequence goes on along the minus strand of NC_065443.1, from coordinate 180,912,916 downwards.
TCTTATTGTGCATTCCTGCTTCTTCTACTTTATTTTTCAAAGCATTAAAACCTTCTGTTGAAAACCCTGGTCCACCATCAACAGTTTGGTACCATTTCGTGATTGTTGATGGGTGCGGTAATGAATTATTAAACGCTCTTCTAACATAATCATAGGCTTTCGGTGAATAAAAGTTCAAGGTCAGTGCAAAAGTCCTTAATTCTGGAGAATATTTGGCACATTTGGCACCTTTTAAAAACCGCTGAAACAACGCTTTGGCTGATTCCGGTAAAGATTCCTAAAACAAAAAAAATCCAGATATAATTACAAAAATAGAGGAGTTTGAATACTGGTTCCTTAAAGAGTAAACAATGTTCCGATCATCTCGTAGTTTTTATCAAAATTTAGTTGTTTTTACTTACTAGAAAATTATCAAATTTGGTGTAATAGTGTATTACATAGTGTTCAATCCAATTTTGAGATCAGACTGTAAGTCAGGCCTTTTATTATTACCTAACCAACAAAACAGCAAACAACGGCCATAAATATCAGTACAAAGGTAATTAATCTGCTTAATTATACTAATGAACCTGTTTAAGTACCAGGGCCGTAATCAGGTAACATAGACCCAATATACAGCAAAATCCAGGGGAAGAAACTTCTGGACTTCATAATGGTCAACATGTTACTCCTCCATCAAATACATCAAAATTATATTCTGCTGCGGTGAACCAATAACAAAAAAATCCTAAGCAATAAACAAGCCATTTTGTTCAATTCACTTCCAAATACTAAAATTGAAGATTATTTTTTAAATGCCATAGCCACTAAAATCGATCCTAATAAAATTTTCGTCATTTCCAGGATTGTACATGATCGTATTTGCATTTATTTTACTACTGAAGAAACAGTCGCAGAATTTTTAGGAACAGATAATGGAAAAATAGTAATTAATCAGGAACGTATCCAAGCTAGGAAGTTAGTCACACCAAGCGAAAGACTGATAATTTCTAATGTCTGTCCAACAATACCACACAGTATTATAGAGACTGCGCTACAAAACATTGGCGTTCATCAAATAACTCCAATGAATTTTCTAAGAATAGGAACAACAAACTCTTTATTTAAGCATGTCTTGAGTTTCCGTCGTTATTCTTACATTGCTCCTAAAAATCTAGAAAAATTCCTGTCTATAGTAATTAATTATGAACAAATAAATTACTGAATTTCACTTGAAAAACAATCATGCTACATTTACAAACAACAAGGTCATCTAGCCTCTCAGTGCACAAATAATACAAACACATAAATATCTATTGAAAATTCAATGCCTGCTTCTCAAGCAAATTGTATCCAATATTGTCACCCCAATGTAACAGATATTCAACCAATTACCATTCTTCACAATCTCCACTACAATCCACAATCGAAAGAAACAACCAATATTTCTTCATTACGTTCAAATCACACACAAACACCTATCCAGCCAGATTACATTGAAATTAATAATCTCAGTCAAAATCAACCTCCATCATCCTCTGACACTCAATCGTCCTAACAAACGGTATCAGAGATAACGACTCCTCTGGCAACAGTAGACCAGAACCCATTTAAAGAACCTCTGCGTAAATCTAAGAAACCAAAAACTGCCCCTGAAGATAATAAGAATTTAGCAGAAGATCTTATGAACTGCACTAGTTCTTTCTTTCAAGATAATTCTGATAACGGATACGTAACACAGGCAAAATTAATTGAGTTCTTCGAGAATTCACACGCACCGGTTCTGCCGGTCCTCTCAGCATTGCGAAAACGTATACAGAAGATATCGAGGGACTACTCAATTTTTTAACTGAAATCCATCCAGCACTATCCCAAGCATCTTAAAAGTCGGATTACAAGTCGCTGTACTAGATTAAAAACTAAAATTAGAAAACAGTATGTTAACAACATCCCTACTGATCTGAGCAGTGACGTCTCTGTTGACATTTAATAGAACAACAACCATGACAAATGGCAAATAAATTGGAATAATTCAAATTCTACATTGAACCATCAAACAAAATGTGTTGCAGTCGAAAAGTCCTACTTAGGAAGAGACCAAGTAATCTAATTCAGGCTGCGACTTGGACATACGAAGATCACTAATAATTTTATAAAAGAAGAAACCTCCTCTGATGTGTTATGTGGGTGATAGTGAACTAACAGTGTTTAAGTGAAAATAATTCATCTAAGACTTTTAATTTTGTACATGCCATAGGACTGATTAACCAAATTTAATATTAACTTTGTAATTTGATGTAAATACAGTTCAATGCTAATAACCCTTTGTGGTTGAAGCAAATTGTAAATAAATAAAAAAAATTACAAAAATAAAAGTTTATATCTAATTTAATTTACTTCTTTAATTCGTTTATTGAATACCTGTATGAGAAAGAAAACTTACCAATAACACAGGTTCAGCATTTTCTGAAACAAAGAGTTTTTCTTTTAATGTCTTCACCAATGAGTTTAATGTCGTTGCTCGTCTTTTCCATCTTTGACTCGATTTTACTAGGGTGTTAATATGTTTATTTTTTTTGCCAAATTTACCTTCACTACTTCCATATATCTTCTTCTCTTTATTGGTGATTTTAAATCTGAAAGGAAAAAATCTCCCACATAGTGCTTCCTGAAAATAAAATTATAAATGAAAAAAATTGCTTATTCAAAGAAAAAAATTTAAATTCTACAAAATAATAATGCAAACTAAAAATAGAATGCTTCTTGAAAAATTAAATACCTCTTCCTAGTTTTATCTGCAGCATGCCCTTCAATATTTTCTCGTCCTAATAATGCCTCAGTTTCTGAGGCAGACAAAGTTAAACCACTGCTAGCTGTTTGGGTTGATGAGCTGCCGAATGATGATATTTGCCTGAAAAAGTATGTAATACATGTAGAATGTAAATTTAAACTTGAATTAACTTAAAATCTGTTTACTCTCATACAGTTGGTTTAGACTTATTACATACCTTTCAGTAAGACATTTTCTAGAACTAGTAGGAGCTTCAGTTCCTACTACATCTTCAACATCTTTAGAAGACCTGTAAAGAGAAAACAATACAAATGAAACAATATACAGAAAATCTCTATGAATATAAAGTACAGTGAAACCTCGATAGAACGGACCTCTATGTAACGGACTTCGGATATAACGGACAAAAATCCGATCAAATATAAAAAAATTGAATGCAAAAAATATGAAAAATCGAATTCTGGAAGAAGAATCAGCAAGATCTTGGCACTGCTTTGTGCTAACGCCGATGGATCGCATGGATTGACTGCTATAATTGTTGGCAAACCTCGTAATATTAGAGTTGTCAGAGATATAATGCATCATCTGCCAGTTTCATATTATAGCTCTAATAAGGCATGGTTTATCACAGATATTTTCAAAAATTGGATTTTAAAGAATTTGTACCTACAGTGCTACAGTGAGAAAATTTCAAGAGAAGAAACTGGAAATACCGCCCAAAGAGGTGAAATGTTTATACATTTTAGGCAACGCTCCTGCTTATCCCCCAGAAAACATTCGACATTTAGAAGATGGCAACTTTAATTGTATGTTTTGGCCAAACAATACATCGCTTATTCAAGCCATGGATCAGTGAATAATTTTGGCAACCAAACGAGTATGTTGCAGAAAGTTTTTAAATGAAGTAGAAAAGTGAAAAAGTAGCAAACAATAATTGTTTGCTACTTTCCTGTTGCCGACTCCTTTTTTAACTTACAGATTTGTACACTGTTTCTAAATAAAGTACATATTTTCAACAAAAAAATGTTTGATTGATTTTAAAGCTATTTTTATATAACGGACTTTCGGTTTTAACGGACAACCCGTCCCCCAATTAGTCCGTTATATCGAGGTTTTACTACAAATATAAAAATTTACTAAAAACAGTACCAATTAAAGTCCAAAATTGCCACAATACACTTGTCATCCAATACAAAATTAATAGAGAGTTATCAAGTAACTCTAGGAGAATACGGTAACGTTATTTTAGTAATGGAGCATGCGCAGTATGAATATTGAATAACGGAAATGATTTTAACGTTAACGGGCTCCGTTACGGTAGGTCGGATAGCGGGCTTGAAATACGGTAACGTTAGCAGCGAATCGCACCAATTCGGCAAGACTCGGACATGTAAGTTCTGTTATGTAATCTGTTCTGTGTGATGAAATTTTATTTCTGTACGTTAACAGGTGTTTTGTCTTTGTTTTCTTGGCTTGGTTTTGGTTGACCATATCTGTTTCGACATTTGGAGTTAATGGAAATTTGGTAGAAAACATTTTATTTAAAAAATTTTTATTTCATACATACAATATGAACACAGATTTATTAAGAAAGGCGAAAAGGCTGCACTTTACAAGCCTGTTTTTCAAATCGAAAATACTGTTTGGCTCGCTCAGGTTCTAAGGTATCGAAATTGAAGACAGGATGTACATTTTGAACATTATCCTCATTTAAAATGTGATTTAGTATCACGTATTCTATATCATCGTCATTTAACTTCAAGTAATATTGACTGTTCTAAGTTCTAAGATCTCTTCCATATTTCTTTAGAAAAATTTGAAATCCAAATTGTACAAAACAAGGAAAAAAATTCAAAATATGTATCTTGGGTGAAAGAAAACAAAAACAGAAAAAAATTTAAACAAATTTAATTAGTTTGCTGTTAAATACGACATTTGACTGAGAGCTGCCAACTATTAACGTGAAGCAGGCATTCTACCACTTGATAACTCTAAGATTGCATATATACGTTAAAACTTATACAGTAAAAAAATAGCGTTTACGTGTCAAAATAACGGATGGATAGAATTTTACTTGATATATGATAATGTTAAAAAATCAGGTAATCTGTAAAACTCACATTCTCCACTCTTCAATTTACTTCAAAATTCACATTTTCCATTCAACCAGCAGGAGGCTGCTAACTGATTGCCCAGCTGCTATCATTGTATTGGTTTGATTTTGTAATGAGGTTCAACCTGTTAGTGTCAGTGGTAATAATTAGGACAAGGCTATTATTCCTTGAACGTATTTTATGAAGTTAATTTGTTGAAGTGTTTAATCTCTTTTCACTATTGAGGAGATTGATGGACTCAACATTAAACAGCTTGAACACCATACAGACTATTACAAATATAAAGATAAATATAGAACGGATGTTTTACTGAAGATGGGGAAGGAATGTGAAGTCATGAAAACCATACAAACGAGAAAGCTGGAATATCTAGGCCACATAATGAGAGGGGAAAAGTACTCCCTGCTAATACTCCAAGGAAAAAACTCGGGAAAGAGAAATGTGGGACGTAGGAGGATTTTCTGGTTGCAAAATTTAAGGGAGTGATAAGGGTGCAGTTCAATATAATTGTTCAGAGCTGCAGCCAACAAAGTTAAGATTGCTGTGGTGGTAGCCAACCTCCGATAGGAGACGGTACTGCAAGAAGAAGAAGATAGAATAATAAATAAATTAAAAAAGTCACAACAACAAAGTTACTATTGTTTACAATATTTTGTAGCCTATTGTTGAGAAATACAAAACTATCGAGTAAATTACATAAAAAAAAAACTATTAATATTTTTAATATCTCAAACCTTTGGGGAACCAGTGATACAAATGCAAATTTTTCACAAATTGAGTTATCAACACTACGATATTAATAATACACTTCTTTGTCTGAGGACCCAAGTCCCCAGACAATTTAACTTATTAGGTCCTTTATTCAACTGAAATATTAGATTTATTTTTTATTAATATGAAACCAAATAAACTTTATTAATAAATAAATAAAACTTTATTGTTTTATAAAACCAAATAAACAATAAATGCAAATAAAATAAACACTACAAAATGTGCTAATGTCACTGTTACTGTTACTTAAAATCATAAAAGTCAAAATTCATAGTAAACAAGATATTAGAGACATGCCACGTTATTTACACAAATTTTTGAGGTCCTATGCATTTAAATTAGGTGAAACTATTGTAGATCACGATTATCCATTAATAGAAAACAGTTTAAAACTTAATACACTAGAAAATAGACGTAATCAAGTAGGATTAGTATTTTTGTATAATTTAATAAATGGAAATTTAGATTGCTGTGATCTATTACAGTGTATTCATGTTGATATACAAACTAGAAATCGAAGAGGTGATTTTATAACATTTTATATTCCTTTCCATCGCACAAGTTATGGCCAAAATTCACCTATAGATCGTTACTGTAAACTTATAAATGACAAACACATTGAAATTTTTGATATATCTCTGAATATGTTTAAAAATAATTTAAATAGAGTATTTATTTAATTTTTTTTTTTTGTTAGTTCTGGAGGTTACAAGTACCTACCTATTCTTACTCTAATATTTGTTATCTAATTATAATGTTGTTAAAGTATTATTAGTACATATTTAGCTCGTAAACTTATTATTGTTAATTGTATAACTTGTAACGAAATAAGCGATGGACTACCCCAGCTAATTGAAACAATATTCGAAAATATTACCTCAACTAACCAAGATAGCCATCGTCACACCCTTAGCTTAGCTCAGTCACTCAGGTGTGTGTTCGTCTTGTCCTAACCTTAGATAAGAACTATGAAAATTGGAATGGAAGCAAACAAAACAATAATTTTAACTAATCATGTTTATTGTTCATAAAGATATAATAAATAAAAGGACTTAGTAAATTGCATTAACAAATGTATTCAAATTCTTGCCAAAAACTAACAATTCTGGATTATACTTATGGCTTTTGGTAGCTGATGGTATCTTCTTGATGTCGTATGGTACTGCTGTCGACTTGTAGACCTGGGCAGGTGTTATGGCCCTAGGTCGCTGCAGCTACGGTCTTGGTGATGTCTATGATGTTGGGTGCTGTTGTCTGTCTAAAGATGGTTAGGTTGTCAGCCATCTGGTGCATCGCCGGCGATGGGCTTCATGCTCCCGAAAGGAGAAAGTAGATTTTATTCCAAAAACTGTAACAGTAAAACACATATCAACAATCAAGAAGAAAACCAAATTGTACCTTTGCCAAATAGTATTCAGAAATAGTAATTGGCAAGGTTAAATTACATAGAATTAAGATGAGGAGAATAGTTAAAATTTTGATAACTAAACGTGCATATTAATAGATGAAAAGAAATATATAAATCAAACACATGGTTGAACATTTGAAAGTTAGACAAAAAAAAAACAATATAAAAACTGTTAGATGAAGAAATATGATTATAATATAATGTTATTCTTACCCCAAGAGATGATTTGATGGAACGAAAATGATTTAATTTTGGAATTACATGCCTTTTTAAGGATTAATTTTTCCCTTCCAGTTTGTGTCTTCTGGTAGGGATGAAGTATGAAGTGACACTTTCATGACAGTGCGACATAGGTGGCGGGCATGTTCCGAATTGAGACAGATATTTACGGAGTAAGAATGTATACAGGGTACGTTCAGTATGTTGATTTAAATGAAAAGAGATATAGTAAATAGAAGATAATAAAAAAGGATAATAAAATGATAATCAAAGAGGATAATAAAAGAGCGCCAACCAATTTTTAAAGGGGGAAATGGGTAAACCAAATAGAAGAAGATAATTATTAATGAAATATTAAAGAAAATAAGGTAAAATAATTATTTAAAAATAAAATATCAAAGATGTGACGTTTGTAACGTTACGAACTTTTAATGGGATAATCCCGTTAATAAATAAATAAATAAAATATTAATTTTGTGATACTAGTTTGTGCGAGTTAAAAAGAGACCTAGTAGGTTTGTGCCAACACAACAAGAAACGTCCATGCAACGATCACCATCCTGCACAGTAACATGGAATGTATTATTTCGTTACCATGGAACGTTAATAATATAATAATGTGATCATTACATGCCAGTTCTTCATTGTGTTGGAAAAAACCTAGTATAAAAAGTGTGTATGGCGTGTGTAATAATGACGTATGGCACAGAAGATATAATTTTGAACTATGCGCAGCTTAAAACGAACCCTATGTCATAACATCCATAAAAATCGGAAGTCTGTGCTGGATGGGCCATGTTGAACAGATGTTGGAGACTGAAATACCCAAACACATAATGAGGCAGACACCAGTAGGGAGAAGGTCAAAGGGAAGACCCAAACTCAGATACATGGAACAAGTGGAACAAGATCTGAAAACACTTGAGATTACTAATTGGAAGAACAAAGCAAGGAACAAAATGGTTGTCAAGTTATTGATGATGATGATGAGTATAAAAAGTAACTCGTGAATAATTTCATGCATGGGAAAAGTTAGAGGGGAAGAACTATATGATTGTATCATAGCGGATATAGCTAACGAAAAGTTATAGCGGACGAACAATCACTCTCTTCCAATCACTGAGTATACCTAATGGATGTAAGTACTAGTGTCGAAAGCCATTTGTGGTAAAAGTTAGTAAGCTAAAATCATGCAAACATATTTAATATAACAAAATCAGGGCACAAAATCCTTATTCAGGGAGAATTTAATTACAGAAATAAGTTGGTGACTGCAAAGAATATTACAAAGCGAGGAAAACAACTGATCCCACTTGAACCCCAACAAATTGTCAAGGGGAAAAGGGTAAAACAAGAAAAGAAGGATTCAAACATTGTTAAGTACGCATTATGGCCAGTACTGAAGATCTCTAGATACACTACAGTTTTTCAAGCAAGTGATTGATAATGAATCTGCAGTAAAACATCAAGTTGAAGTAACAGAAGAATATGAGTTTTTATGCCAACCCAAACTATATTATAACAATAATATACATACTTCTATTAAAATTTTTCTTTCTGAACACTTACTAGATACTATTAGCAAAAATAATTTTAGACAGTAGGTACCTAAGTACCTAATTTGTGTTGAATGGACATAATAAAACAATAGTATAACTATCTATTATTGTGAATTTTAATTGAGGTATCCCTCATTGTAATCTTCCTTTCTTTTTTATTCTTATATATAGATATTCTTTCATATCCTTATATAATATTTCATTCCAAAAATCCATTAGGGATAAAGCAAAACTCACATCCAACTTACAAAAAATATATATTTTGTTTATAGTGACTTGCTTTACAATTTAGCAAGATACTTAAGAGGATCGGTACGTATTTTCGGCTGCAATGCTAATCAAATGGGGATTCATTTTTTTCAAATCCTGAGAAAACTAATAAGTACTTTTGAAAAATTTAAACGCAGAATTAAAGATTACGTTATTAGCGAGGGCCGAAAGTCCCTGAGAACTTCTATAATGTTTATTTTAATAAGTTACAGGGGTGAAAAACTAAGAGAAAATTTAGTGTGATTTTTAATTTCAAATATATCATTCAAAATAAACTTTTTATTTATTCTAAGGGACTTTCGGCCCTCGGTAATAATTTAGTCTTTCATTCTGCGTTTAAATTTTTCAAAAATATTTATTGGTTTTTTCAGGATTCGAAAAAAATGAACACAATGCCGTGGTAATATTTTCCAAATCTATCTTTGTCTTACAACGCACTCAGCCGAATATAATATTGTCAGCATATATTGTCAGTCAGACACTGACAATCAGTGACAATTTTAAATATTTGACATTGCATCGGGAATATGTTGAGTTATTGATTAAATATTATTGATATATAGTGTATTTGATAAATAATTGATTTAAGACGTGAACTTAATAAAAAGTTATTTATTGTGTATTATTTGTGGAAGATCCAAGCAGAGAATACATCAGGATAATATATTCTGTGATCCAAGTATTTTGTTGTTAAAGATGTTCAAAATTGTAAGCGTTCCATAACAATATATTATTAAAAAATCACTTTAACACTTTTCCTCTTTTCTCGATTGAGTATTAGTCTTTGTTGTACAAATAAATTATTACAATCACTGAATACATAGTTAGTGAAAAAATTATCACATTTATTAACTGAATTAATAATTTGCAATTATAAAAATAACAGTTATCCAAGAACGTTCAAAACCCATCTCTTTAAATTAATGATGACATTTTCAAGTGGAATGACATTCTAGTAATGTTTACATATCCATACCAGTGTGAATTTTACTACACGTAATTTGCCGTGTAAAGACAAAAAAAGTAGGGATACACGTAAAATATTTGCGAATTATGTACCCATAGCCTTAAGAGACCAAAATCAAATGATATGTGACGAAATAATTAACAAAATAGCCTTACAAAAACGAAAAATGCGAGTTTTGCAGTTAGACCCCTCATTTAATAAATAAACTAAACGCCTTCGCCTTCACTGACTATCAACATCTAACCTAACAATTACAATATAGATTTCAAAAATAACTTACCTGAAAAGAGATATTTTTTCAGCCTTCGAATTTCTGCGACCACAAACAAGACAAATATTAGGCATTTTCACTCTAGATTCCCAAAAATTTAAAATATAATTTAATTTTCACAATGAAAAACACAAGAGAAACAACGATCAAATACGCACATACAAACAGTGTTGCCAGATGAAAATTTTTCGTAACAGTAGAATAGGACATAAAAAACAGGAGAAAACAGGAGATTTTAATAATTTCAAATAAAACAATAAAATGTAGTTAAATTGAACAAAATAACTATCTTATGGCTATTTTTCAAGGTCATTAATTAAGTAATTAATTATTTAATTAATTAAGCAGTAATTAATAGAAGTGAAGCAAAACAGTCCATGACTAGTTTCTGACTGATTCGCATGCGCAGTTCCGTTTTCAAGCGCTTGAAAACGGAACTGCGCATGCGAATCAGTCAGAAACCAGTGATGGACTGTCTTGCTACACTTCTGTTAATTACTGCTTAATTAATTACTTAATTAATGGCATTGAAAAATAGCCATAAGATAGTTATTTTGTTCAATTTAACTACATTTTAAATTCAGGTTTCTCAAATGTTTAAACTTATTGTCTCATAACGCTAGATAATCTCTCAAATTTAATACCAACATACCATATTCTAGTGGAAAATATAACAGAAGATTTGAGATTGAAAACAGAAGAACAGGGGAAGAAGTATGAAAACAGTAGATCTCCTGCTAAAACAGGAGATCTGGTAACACTGCATACAAACAAAACAATATTTGATCGTGTGTGATCGTGTCACATCGTGTCGTGTTCATAAAAATGTTTGCCACTTCGTATCAAAACAATAATACTTCAGTGAAGTATATGTTTATGACACTTTTTATAGTTGTTGCTGCGTCTATGCTATTATACGTCATTGTACAGTACCTACACTCTCTGCCAAGTATGACAACGATGTGATAAATAGTTTTAAAGTACAGTAGAACGTCAATAATCCGGATTAGTTGGGACCGGACCCCATCCGGATTATCAAATTATCCGGAATATCGAAATTACCTAAAAAAAGCCAGTATACACATTAAAGTACAACAAACGTTTTAAAATTGTATGTTTTCTCTTGTACAGTAAAGTGTCTAAAAATAGAGGTGAAATTAATCAAAACACTTTTTTTATGTTTAAACACTGTATTGTAATTAATTTATAATAGCAGCATGTGTACAGTAAAAAACATCAGACATTATTTGGGCTTTTAAAAAATGTGTAAAATATTTTTGAACTGCGGTAGAGGTTCGTTTTTCGCACCTAAGTTCTTAATTGATTTTAAAGGAATCAGATATTTTTGCTAGATACAAATCCGGATTATTGGCGGTCCGGATTTTTGACGTCCGGATTATCGACGTTCTACTGTACTGTGTAAAGTAAAGTAGTGGGTAAAAATAAGTATTAAATTCTTAAATAAAACACCCTGTACAGTAACTCAGTAACGAGGCACATTTTATTTAAGTTATTTGGGTTAAATCTTAATATTTTGCCGTCTAGAATCTATAACTCAGAGATAATGAATACTTAATGAATTAATGTATAGTAAGCAATAATCTTTATAATGTGATTTTACTGAGAGAAAGGACTGAAATATGTTGGAATGAAGAAAGGGATAAATAAGTATGAAAGGAATAAATATCGATGGTGAGCTGCTTACATCTAAGATTCACAGATGATATTGTTCTGATTTCAGATGACCTAAAAACTGCCAATGATATGTTGAATGAACTCCGCGATGCAGCACGTAAAGTAGGTCTAAATATTAATTACCAAAAGACAAAAATGATGACGAATTTAGTTCCGAGCCAGCTTTTAAAGGTAGAAGACATCGAAATTGAAGTTGTTGACAGCTACATATACCTTGGACATACGGTAAAAATTAGCAGAGACAATCAAACTGCTGATCTGCTAAGAAGAATAACTCTGGGATGGGCATCATATGGAAGACTACGTGATATTTTTAAAGGTGATATACCTATAAGCCTAAAAGAAGAGCCTTTAATGAATGTGTCCTGCCTGTTCTTACATATGGCGCAGAGACACTTACTCTAACAAGGACATCTGCACGAAAACGACAAGTGACGCAACGTAGAATGGTAAGATCATTGTTTTGCATAACGTTAAGAGATAGGGTAAGAAACGAAGAAATTCGTAGAAGAAGTGGCGTCGAAAACATTATAAAACACATAGACAAAATTAAATGGAAGTGGGCAGGACACGTCGCTAGAATGAGAGATGATAGGTGGACCAAAAAATCTTGGAGTGGAGACCGAGAGCAGATAGATGAAACTCGGGAAGACCACCCACAAGATGGACTGACGACATAAAGAGGATTTGTACCAACTGGATTGCAGCAGCGCAGGATATATCTGAATGGAAGTTTTTATAAGAGGCCTATGTTCAGCAGTGGACGACTATGGGCTGATGATGATGATGAATGATGTAGAATCCAAAATCAGTAGAAAAAAACCAGTTTGACAATTTTTTTTACATATTCAACATGATATCTCCTTGTAAGTTTTGTGTCGAAAACCATTCCTAAAAACTTTATATTGTCTACGAAATCCAAATAATTTTCATTAGGGTATAGTTTCGGTTTTTATATTTTCTTAAAAACACCATACACTTTGTGTTTGACTCAGAAAATGTTAATCCATCCAACTTGGACCAATTCTCTAAACTCTAAACTGTTTAAGCTTTGTTTTATGTGTTTTTGATATTGTTTCTACTCCGGTCAACTTACACATCCGAGGCTACAAAAATTACCATCAAGCTGAAAATTGGCAGGATTGTTCAAAATATCATCATAAATGAAATCTAAAAAGTCCTCATAAATCCGACCCGAGCTAAAAAATTTACGCGGGGTCAAAGGTCACCAAATATAGTTTTTAGCGATTTTCAGCGAAACGGTAAGTTTCATCATAAAATTAGTTATATAAAAATATGTAGATTAGATAATTGTCTATAAAAATGCCTTATTATTTTTTTTCCTGAGAGCCACCGTTTTTGAGATATAATGATTCAAAAAGTTGTAATCGTCATAATATGCGCACACGTTTCCACACCACCTTTGAGGTAGTGTACTTAGCGCGTTTTTTAACGCCGTTTCCCCAGTAGGCCTATTCCACGGATCTGTTATGATTCTGTTTAATTTGAAGCTATTGAATAATTGATATTGGCAAGGGTTAAAAATGATAAAAGCTATAAAAGGCGGTATAAATTAAAAAAAAGGAAATTTATCAAACTGGTTCATAACTTTCCAATACTTCTGCTTCCCTTGTTCTTCTTCCTCTTCTTCACCTTCTAGTTATTCTCCTTCTTCTTCTTCGTCTTCTTCTTCTTGTTCATCCTGGGTGCAAGTAAATTGCCCCAATAATGACATATCGCATGACTCCCCGATAGAATCAAATGAATCCTCAATTGTTAGTGATTCAACATTGGAGTACGACCGGTTTTGACAATTAGTGCATGCTACCGAACAAAACAGTACAACTTTTTTGCAACCAATTTAGCACTACATAAATAAAAAATAAATAAATAAAAATAAAAAGAATTATTATAAGTTAATACTTTGTCATATCAGTTAACTATTTTTGTTGGGATTAAGCCGTAAAATTCAAATAATTCTTATTATTTTCGCGTTACATTCACTTTGTAAAGATTTTTTGTTGGCACTGTAATAATACAGCTTATACATTGCATCCCTCGGTAGAGCGCAAGCTGTTAAATAATAAATATGAAACATTATCATATTTATAATCTTATATTATTATGTGTAATATAAGTTAAGTTGACCGATAGAATATTATGTTTACTTGTATTACAGCTTCGGTGATGTATATACCTGGTGTACTAATATTAGTTATATTATGACGATTAGAAGTCTTTCAACTCGTTCAATCGTTATATCTGAAAAACGGTAGCTCTTAGGAAAAAGTATTAAGATTTATTTTATAGATAATTATCTAATCTACATTTTTTGTTAGACCTAATTTTATTATAAAACTTACCGTTTCGCTGAAAATCGCTAAAAACCATATTTGGTGAACTTTGACTCCGCGTAAATTTCTTAGCTCGGGTCGGATTTATGAGGGCTTTTAGATTTCATTTATGATGGTATTTTGAAAAATCCTGCCAATTTTCAGCTTGATGGTAATTATTGTATAAGCTCACTCCTATTTTTTAGTCTAACTAGACCGGTCTATCATAGGCGTAACCAGGATGATCCTAAGGGGGGGGTTACAACTACCTGAAAGGGGGGGGTTACAACTACTGGAAGGTCTCTGAGGGCTATGGTGTTAAGCGTATAGAGCTCAAAGTACATCCCAATGGGGGGGGTTACAACCCCCAAAACCCCCCCTGGTTACGCCTATGCGGTCTATTCCCTTCGTATAAAATACAAAGTCGTCTGCGTATAATAATACTTTCACCATTATTATTAAACGTTTCAAAATATTTATTATGGCTACTTAAAAGCTTTCAATCACCGAATCTGCAACAGATGCAGATTATCATAATACCCTTTTCAGGTAGCTGCGATTGTTATTAGTAGAATGGTAATATTATGTAGTAGTATTGAGTATTTCCATCAACAAACTGAAAAAAATAATTATTTTGGCCTGTATTAACAAGTAAATTTATATGAACTGGGCTTTAAAAATTTTTTTTACAGTTTTACTGTAATATTATATCTTGCTTGTGCTTAGTGTTTCATACTCAATTAGGTTTTGTTCTTATCTGTTTCGTTTAAATTTGTTAAAAGAATCTTTATAAGATTTTATAGCTTTTTACATTCCTCATTCCAGTACGGCAAAGGAGTAAATTTTAGCAGAGGTTTCAGTTTGGTCATAGCTATATGTTGTGTTGCAGCTTTTGTAATTAAGGATATGAATGCGTCTAAGTCTAAATCTTTATCTATCATTTTTAAATACCATTTTCTTTATCTATCATTTTACTGTATTTCTCAAAGTCGGCGCTTTTTAGATTCCATGATTTTTGCACTAGTCATTAGCGGATTAAAAAGAGATTCTAATTGTACAGTGATCACGTCGATACAAATAAGGAATAACATCCCAGGTTAATATTGGTGTTATAGTTGGTTTAGAACTAGTTAAATCGATTGCTGACGAATTTTCTGTATTAATGTCAAACCTAGTGGGTGACCAAACGTCCCGTAAAAACGGATTTGTCCCGTTTTTAAAAATCATATCCGGGGTTCCGAAAAATTCTCCCGGGACGTCTAATAAGGGACATTATTTACGTTAAGTTAATGATACAAAAAAGCGCCAAACATTTTGTTAACAAAAACAATAAATGCTGTATAAAAGGTATAGGTATTTAAAAAAACCCTCAAAAGGGCCACATCAATTCACATAACTAGTTTTCGACTGGTTTACCAGTCATCATCAGTGCTTACCTAAAATGCATATAACCTGATAAAAAAGGGCAAAGATGTTGAAATTTTGACTAGGGTTAAAAAAATATAATGTATGTTAGCCACCAAAATGCTATTTTACAAAAATATGTGGGTCAAAGCCCATTTCAAGTAGTCCGTTAAGGAAACATAAGTATAAAAAGCTACCTTAAGCCTTGATGTTTAAAATATAATTTAATTTGCCCTAGGTAACATCTGAAATTTGGGTGTGATTTGTTCACATGTTGGAAGTTTGACGGCAAGTGAAATTGAAATGGTTAGGAACCTCGGAACGATGACAAGACAAACGACAGTTCCACAGGTAGTTTTTAACATAACCTGTCATATTTAAGAATAAGGTATAAATATTATTGAAATTAGAAATGATGTAACAACACACCCAATGTGGAAATTATCATGTAAAATTCATTAAACTAGTTGTTGTAGTAAAATGGATTCTCGTATACTGTAAGTGGAACTAGTTAGGCAAACCACATTACACAAAAGGTTAGTATTCGACAACTAATACCGTAATGAAATCTTATTGTCAAGAGATCGAAGATTTATAAAGGCAAATTTTGTGGCGATTTAGAGTTATCGAATTTATTTAACTTATTAGTAGCTGTTGGGATTTGTGTAAGTGTGTAAAAAATCACATTTGGGGTGTCTGAGGTGTAACATGTCTTAAATAATCTAGGGCATGTGTCATTATGAAAGCACAAACTCAGACTGAGACGACTATTTCTTAAAGGCAGTGCAGGCTACCCGGATCTCTAAGGGTCCAAAAACCAAAACCGTAATATGATGATGATAGTAAGGACTAGGTGGGGGGTGGGTATGAGATGTCTGTGAGGGAATTGGTGAAAGGAACATGAAAGAGACCCAGAAAGAAAATTAAACTGTTGATTTGGTTTTGCTAGAGATGAGTATTATATGCTGATGGTGACAAATGGAGTAGGTATGGTGATAATAGTCATATGTAGAAATATAGTGGTGGGTTGTATGTAGATGAAAATTTGTCCAAAAAGGATATTTGCAGATGATATCAGTAATTTCTATGTATGTTGTGAATAGATAAAATTGGTGAGATGGCTGAAAATGACAGAAGTATAATTATGACTATAGTTTATTTTTTAACCAGGAGGAGTAAACTAAAAAGACAGATTCACACCCAAGAAAGTCACTAGAGTAATAACAAATATATCTTCTTTTTTGGTTGATCTAGTCGGCCCTCAACGGTAATCGATAAATATTATATTAAATTATTACGTCGCTAAAGAGTTCCAAAAACAACTGCTTTTTATATAAAACTAGACTAACAATCTAAAAATTAAAGGAATAACACAGAAAACACAAAAATCGCCGATATAACTTAATTAACCTATGAAATGTCACTAGTGTCAAAATTTGATAAATGTCATTAGTGTCAAAATTTTATAACAGTGGAGTAAACTTGCCTGCGGTTGGACCAATTACAAACAAGCAATACAGCGCGGTAAATTTGAATCACTCCTCTTGGTTAAAAAACAAACCATAGTAACAGATGGAATATTAAAAGTGTGACTGAGAATGAAGTAGTTGAAGTGAGGTGAAAAGAAATATTGTAAATGTATTAAGAAAAAAGTTGTCGATGGAGTGGTTGGAAGTCCCGATTGAACGAAACATGACGGTTGACACAATTCGGACTTTTTTGTTTTTCTTTGACTATTTCTAGGTCTTCGTACAAGTCTAATTTTAAGAAATCTTTCTGTGGGATGTTGTGAAGTAGAGCAACATCATCTGGGATATTCAACTTATGGTTCTTTTGTTTAAGATGTTGTGAAAAGGTAGAGGTGTTCTCTCTTTTAGTGTGTTCAAGAGAGCGAGAAGCCAGTGATCTACAAGTTCTTCCTATGTAAGTAGCATCACAGTCTAGTTCCACTTACAGTTCCACTTCTAGTTCCACTTAACTAGTTCCACTTACAGTATACGAGAATCCATTTTACTACAACTAGTTTAATGAATTTTACATGATAATTTCCACATTGGGTGTGTTGTTACATCTTTTCTAATTTCAATAATATTTATACCTTATTCTTAAATATGACAGGTTATGTTAAAAACTACCTGTGGAACTGTCGTTTGTCTTGTCATCGTTCCGAGGTTCCTAACCATTTCAATTTCACTTGCCGTCAAACTTCCAACATGTGAACAAGTCACACCCAAATTTCAGATGTTACCTAGGGCAAATTAAATTATATTTTAAACATCAAGGCTTAAGGTAGCTTTTTATACTTATGTTTCCTTAACGGACTACTTGAAATGGGCTTTGACCCACATATTTTTGTAAAATAGCATTTTGGTGGCTAACATGTACATTGCACGTGAGTATAACCTAATATTTTTTTAACCCTAGTCAAAATTTCAACATCTTTGTCCTTTTTTATCAGGTTATATTCATTTTAGGTAAGCACTGATGATGACTGGTAAACCAGTCGAAAACTAGTTATGTGAATTGATGTGGCCCTTTTGAGGGTTTTTTTTTAAATATACCTTTTATACAGCATTTATTGTTTTTGTATCACATGGTATACAGCCAACTACAGGAAAATTTTTTCCTTGTGGATTTTGTTAACATTTTTTATTCGTTTAGCTGCGGCATACCTATGGATCGTCATAGAAATTCAATATATTTCAGCAAGGAATTAAAAATATTGAAGAAAGTACAGAAGGTGTTTAAAGTTAATGATGAATCTACTGTCACAGCTTTGATCAGAAGAAACGAAGAACATTTAATTTAATTTAATTTAATGTAAAATCAATTCTTAAGCGTGGTAGTAAGCAATAAGGCGAAATTAACTTCAGAACTAAAGTTAATGACTTTTATGAAACTTGCATAAAGTATCTTGAAAAATGTTGAAGTGTACCGTTTCTCTGTTTTCTCAACGTTTAAATTAATGCTTTTGAAGGAGATACCCAGTTGGGAACAAATTGAAGAAACTATTTGTTACTGCAATGAAAATATAGTATTGACACAAATAAATGATACTTTGCTGTTTGATCATGCACCCGTGACCCCTCGGACCCCTTTTAGCTGGAAGGTATCACCTTCAAACCCTACTTGGATGTGTCCCGTTTTTTTTTTCAAGTTTATGAGTTGGTCACCCTAATCTACCATGACTAAGTATATTTAGATTTTGTGAATTGATTATCTTTTCTATTATTCGATTTTTAGCCGAAGTATAATCAACGAATAAAATATACTCTTACGTCTATATTCTTTGGTATAATTAGAACCCCCTATTATTGGGTCATGGGAGTTGAAGTCACCTAACAATATTCGTGGAGTTGGAATTCATTGATCACTTGTTCTAGATCTAGTTCATCAACAACTGGATTTGGTGGAATACATATATACAGATGATACGTATATTTTTTTAAGTAGTGTATGTAGGTAGTTTTTAGGTAGGCAGTGATGATTTCCAAATTGTTTGCTGTTATAAGCAAAACCTAACTATAACCTAACCTATTTCGTTCCACATACAATTACTGTGTACACATATATCACTACCACTCCACTTGCAATATTAGGTTTTACTGTTTTTTTTTTATAAATACGTAGCAATAGTATAATTTTTAGTTTATATTAAGGTCGCTGCATATTATCATGCACGTAGCGTTTCGAGCCCGTAGCGTTTAGTTTCCGAAAAATATGATTATTTAAATGAAATTTACCCTAATAGCACAAGGACGTCCAATGGACGTCCATTGGACGTCCTTCACGGACTTAAGGGACGTCCATTGGACGTCCGTTTTCGTCCGAGGAACGTCCTTTATACGTCCTATTTTGGTCCAAATGTCGCGCTACCGAACGTCCATTGGAGGTCCATCTAAGGTCCGAGGGGACGTATAATGGACCTTAATCGGACGTAATTTGGACCTTAATCGGACGTCCTAGGGGACGTAAATTGGACCTTAATCGGACGTAAATTGGACCTTAATCGGAAGTAAATTGGACCTTAATTGGACGTAAATTGGACCTTAATGGGACATAAATTGGACCTTAATCGGACGTAAATTGGACCATAACCGGACGTAAATTGGACCTTAATCGGACGTAAATTGGACCTTAATTGGACGTAAATTGGACCTTAATAGGACATAAATTGGACCTTAATCGGACGTAAATTGGACCTTAATCGGACGTAAATTGGACCTTAATAGGACATAAATTGGACCTTCATCGGACGTAAATGGGACCTTAATCGGACGTAAATTGGACCTTAATCGGAAGTAAATTGGACCTTAACCGGACGTCCTAGGGGACGTGAATTGGACCTTAACAGGACGTCCAATTTTGGTCCAAATGCTACGTTGCCAAACGTCCAATGGAGGTCCACTTAACATCCGAATGGACGTTCAGTGGACGTCAATTGGGCCTTCATAGGACGTCCCAGTTTGGTCCAATGTCTTGTTGCCGAACATCCATCTAATGTTGTGGGAAATAAAAAATATATTTTTTAAGGAACTTATATTACATCTTATATTAAATTACAATTATTGGATATTACATTATTTACATTAAATTACAATACACTTCTCCAAGAAATTAACGCACCACCTTAAATATGGGGTATTTTTGATGTCTCGTATTTCCTAAACCTGTTGTTTCATCTAAGTGATTTTTTTATAATATTATAGCCTAGGCTATAGGTTACCTCCTTAAGCTTGTCACGCACAGGGAGCTGTAATATATAAGTTGTAATATATGTACATTATATCATATCGCTCTCTATAGTAATGAGTGAGCCTGCAGACAGGAAACAAATGGTTCCGTATGTGCAGGCTCACTCATTACTATAGAGAGCGATGTGATATAATATATATTACAGTATAGCTCCCCGTGCATGACAAGCATAAGGAGGTACTTAACCTATAGCCTAGGGCCTAGGCTAGAATATTATAAAAAAATCACTTAGATGCAACAACATGTTTAGGAAATTCGAGACATCAAAAATGCCCAATTTTTAAGGTGGTGCGTAATGGGCTGTATATACAGGGTGTAACAAAAATACAGGTCATAAATTAAATCACATATTCTGGGACCAAAAATAGTTCGAATGAACCTAGCTTACCTTAGTACAAATATGCACATAAAAAAAGTTACAGCCCTTTGAAATTACAAAATGAAAATCGATTTTTTCGATTATATCGAAAACTATTAGCGATTTTTTATTGAAAATGGACATGTGGCATTATTATGGCAGGAATATCTTAAAGAAAAATTATGGTGAAATTTGTGCACCCCATACAAATTTTATGGGGGTTTTTATCCCTTAGATCCTCCCAAACTTTTGTGTACGTTCCAATTCAATTTTATTATTGTGGTACCATTAGTTAAATTCAATATTTTTTCTTAGTATTTTTCAGATAAGGCAGTTTTTATCGAGTTGCGACTTCTTTTTTAACATGTCTACATAAAAATTTTATGGGGGTTTTGTTCCTTTAAACCCCCCAAATGTTTGTGTACGTTCCAATTAAACTATTTCTGAGGTACCATTAGTTAAACAGAATGTTTTTAAAACTTTTTTGCCTCTTTGTATTTTTTCGATAAGGCACGTTTTATCGAGATCTGGCTTCTTTTTTACTATGGTTCAAAATATACCTAAAAATGTAAAGCATAAATAAGTCTGCATATTATTACCAAGTCTCCATAATCGTACTTAACCATATACAAATATGTGGTGGATTTGACAAATATTCAAAATATTTCGATAAAAATTGACTTTTCGAAAAAGCAATAAGAGGCAAAAAGTTTTAAAACGTTGTGTTTAAATGGTACTACAATAAGAATTAAATTGAAACAAGCACAAAAGTTTGGGGGGGGGGGGGGGGGTTAAAGGAACAAAACCCCCATAAAATTTTTATGGGGTGTCCAAATTTTACTATAGTTTTTTCGTAAGATACTGCTGCCATAATAATGCCACATGTCCATTTTCAATAAAAAATCTCTAATAGTTTTCGATATATTGGAAAAAATCACTTCATCTTGTAACTTCAAATGAGTGATAAAGGCACAGAGACTTAGATGGCGAGGTCACATTGAAAGGATGCCAAACACGAGGACTCCAAAAAGGGTACTAAACTACACTACAGCTTCAAGAAAGAGAAGAGGAAGGCCGAAAAATAGATGGAAGCAAGAGGTCGAAAAAGATTTGGAAAGAATGGTGCTACAGGGTCAGAAAAGAAAAATGAATAACAGGAAGGAATGGAGAAAAATCACATATCAAGCCAGAGAAGATCTCAGTACATAAAGAAACGTGAAAATGAAGAAAAAAAAACAAACTTTTCAAGCTTAGTGCTATTATATATATAATATATAACTTCAAAGGGCTGTAACTTTTCTTGTGTGCACATTTGTACTAAGGTAAGTTAGGTCCAATCAAATTATTTTTGGTCCCAGAATATGTGATTAAATTTATGACCTGAATTTTTGTTACACCCTGTATATATCTACATACTTCATCTAATTTACTAACTGTTGCACGTCATCCGCGTCATAGCCTGTGATGTCGCATGATACCAACATGAAATATTTAGGCTGTAGGTGTGTTCTTTTTTAGAATCACTTTGCCGAGTACACTGGAATTACAGCCACTAGACATATTTTATTATATACGCGTAGAAATAATATTTGAAGATTTCTATTAATGTTAACCTAAAGAAATACACAATAATATGTTTCATTTAATTTGTATAAATGGATTATAAAGCGTTTTTATGAAGCAGATTTGTTCGGATCACACTGTAACTGTAATCGAACGAAGGTGACATTTTAGAATAAATTGGTAACATTTATTTGACAGTTGCGGTGATGACACTTCATATTTGTTTATATTCTTTACTATAAGCACCGAACAACCCGAAGGCACAGTCGACTCGGCGGGAAGAGTTCGCGCATCTGGTTTGCGCACGGCCGTCGGCCATTTTTTCGGTCCACAGGTCCGCTGCTGACACGATCAATTTGTGATTGTTGTTGTCAGATCACGCTTGTTTCGGGGTTACTTTGATTTTGTGTTGTTCTGTTCGGTGATTTTGTTTTTGTGCAATAATAATTATGGATATGGACAAAAAGAAAGGCAGTTCGAATTCAATCTGTGCAGCGATCAACTGTAAAAACACGGTATCAAATTGCAGCTATAGTTTTTTCCGTTTTCCAAAAGACGAATCAAGGTAAGCATTTTTAAATTCACAATGTTTTTATAAATGTGTATGTACTTGCATGTACTTAAATGGGTACCCTAATAGCACAAGGACGTCCAATGGACGTCCATTGGACGTCCTTCACGGACTTTAGGGACGTCCATTGGACGTCCGTTTTCGTCCGAGGAACGTCCTTTATACGTCCTATTTTGGTCCAAATGTCGCGCTACCGAACGTCCATTGGACGTCCATCTAAGGTCCGAGGGGACGTATATTGGACCTTAATCGGACGTAATTTGGACCTTGATCGGACGTCCTAGGGGACGTAAATTGGACCTTAATCGGACGTAAATTGGACCTTAATCAGACGTAAATTGGACCTTAATAGGACATAAATTGGACCTTAATCGGACCTTAATCGGACGTAAATTGGACCTTAATAGGACGTAAATTGGACCTTAATGGGACGTAAATGGGACCTTAATCGGACGTAAATTGGACCTTAACCGGACGTAAATTGGACCTTAATAGGACGTAAATTGGACCTTAATCGGACGTAAATGGGACCTTAATCGGACGTAAATTGGACCTTAATCAGACGTAAATTGAACCTTAATCGGACGTAAATTGGACCTTAATAGGACGTAAATTGGACCTTAATCGGACGTAAATGGGACCTTAATCGGACGTAAATTGGACCTTAATCGGAAGTAAATTGGACCTTAACCGGACGTCCTAGGGGACGTGAATTGGACATTAACAGGACGTCCAATTTTGGTCCAAATGCCACGTTGCCAAACGTCCAATGGAGGTCCACTTAACATCCGAAGGGACGTTCGGTGGACGTCAATTGGGCCTTCATAGGACGTCTTAGTTTGGTCCAATGTCTTGCTGCCGAACTCGTGGGAAATAAAAAATATATTTTTTAAGGAACTTATATTACATCTTATATTAAATTACAATTATTGGATATTACATTATTTACATTAAATTACAATACACTTCTCCAAGAAATTAACGCACCACCTTAAATATGGGGTATTTTTGATGTCTCGTATTTCCTAAACCTGTTGTTTCATCTAAGTGATTTTTTTATAATATTATAGCCTAGGCTATAGGTTACCTCCTTAAGCTTGTCACGCACAGGGAGCTGTAATATATAAGTTGTAATATATGTACATTATATCATATCGCTCTCTATAGTAATGAGTGAGCCTGCAGACAGGAAACAAATGGTTCCGTATGTACAGGCTCACTCATTACTATAGAGAGCGATGTGATATAATATATATTACAGTATAGCTCCCCGTGCATGACAAGCATAAGGAGGTACTTAACCTATAGCCTAGGGCCTAGGCTAGAATATTATAAAAAAATCACTTAGATGCAACAACAGGTTAGGAAATTCGAGACATCAAAAATGCCCAATTTTTAAGGTGGTGCGTAATCGGCTGTATATACAGGGTGTAACAAAAATACAGGTCATAAATTAAATCACATATTCTGGGACCAAAAATAGTTCGAATGAACCTAACTTACCTTAGTACAAATATGCACATAAAAAAAGTTACAGCCCTTTGAAATTACAAAATGAAAATCGATTTTTTCGATTATATCGAAAACTATTAGCGATTTTTTATTGAAAATGGACATGTGGCAGTATTATGGCAGGAATATCTTAAACAAAAATTATGGTGAAATTTGTGCACCCCATAAAAATTTTATGGGGGTTTTGATCCCTTAGATCCTCCCAAACTTTTGTGTACGTTCCAATTCAATTTTATTATTGTGGTAGGTACCATTAGTTAAATTCAATATTTGTGTTTCTTAGTATTTTTCAGATAAGGCAGTTTTTATCGAGTTGCGACTTCTTTTTTAACATGTCTACATAAAAATTTTATGGGGGTTTTGTTCCTTTAAACCCCCCAAATGTTTGTGTACGTTCCAATTAAACTATTACTGAGGTACCATTAGTTAAACAGAATGTTTTTAAAACTTTTTTGCCTCTTTGTATTTTTTCGATAAGGCACATTTTATCGAGATCTGGCTTCTTTTTTAATATGGTTCAAAATATACCTAAAAATGTAAAGCATAAATAAGTCTGCATATTATTACCAAGTCTCCATAATCGTACTTAACCATATACAAATATGTGGTGGATTTGACAAATATTCAAAATATTTCGATAAAAATTGACTTTTCGAAAAAGCAATAAGAGGCAAAAAAGTTTTTAAAACGTTGTGTTTAAATGGTACTACAATAATAATTAAATTGAAACGTGCACAAAAGTTTGGGGGGGTTTAAAGGAACAAAACCCCCATAAAATTTTTATGGGGTGTCCAAATTTTACTATAGTTTTTTCGTAAGATAGTTGCAGCCAAAGGGCTGCAACTTTTCTTGTGTGCACATTTGTACTAAGGTAAGTTAGGTCCAATCAAACTATTTTTGGTCCCAGAATATGTGATTAAATTTATGACCTGTATTTTTGTTACACCCTGTATATATCTACATACTTCGTCTAATTTACTAACTGTTGTGCGTCATCCGCGTCGTAGTCTGTGAGGTCGCATGATACCAACACAACATATTTAGGCGGTAGGTGTGTTCTTTTTTAGAATCACTTTGCTGAGTACACTGGAAATACAGACTGTAGACATATTTTATTATATACGCGTAGAAATAATATTTGAAGATTTCTATTAATGTTAACCTAAAGAAATACACAATAATATGTTTCATTTAATTTGTATAAATGGATTATAAAGCGTTTTTATGAAGCAGATTTGTTCGGATCACACTGTAACTGTAATCGAACGAAGGTGACATTTTAGAATAAATTGGTAACATTTATTTGACAGTTGTGGTGATGATACGACATATATTTACTGTCTTTATTATTTACTTTACTATAAAAAGATCCTCTACTATAAAAATATAAATTTCACCTAATTTTATAACGACTTGGAATAATCATCGTGGTATCTGACAACTTTTTTAGTTGTTATTGTAGACATACTTATACAAAGAAACCTACCGGCTTTTTGCCAAGAGTTCGGAGCCGGTTTTTAATTATTAACAATGCAGTGCAAAAACGCTTGCACTGCAAATCTTAAAAGATTATAACTTAATTCTTGTTCTCTATTTCTTAAGTTTTTACTTATTTACATTGAATATTAATTTGTTTTGTTGTATAATCCACGTTTACAATAATTATGTGATATATTTGATTTAAAATGGATTCAGGATCTTTTTATACTTTGGCAACTATGCCAACTTAGATCTCTGGCGTAGATAATGACGTGCAACAGTAAGTAAATTAGATGGACTGTAGGTTATATTTGGTTCTTGGGACATCAAAGTATATTTTTTAGACATTCCCTGGATATAGTCACAGATGTGACATACCTCCGATTTGTTTTTTCATGAGTCTTGTAAGAGAGACTAAAAACTTTTTTTATAGTCACCTCCTGTTTTCATATATTTTTTGACATGTTTTGTAGTAAATTCAACTATCTATTTACTACAAAACATGTCAAAATTTACATGTGAAAGCAGATGATCCTAAAAATGGTTTTTCGTCTCCTACAAAATTCATGAAAAAGCAGATAGGAGAATTATTGTACATTACAATTCTCTGATGTTTGGGAAAAAGGGCTTAAGTCAGAATTGCACATCGATAATGTTTTGATGATTTCTACAGTACTGTAGTAGATTCTACTGTACATACAGTTTACATCTACAACAGTTTTTTTCTGCTCCAGAAATCATCAAAACATTATCAATGTGCAATTCTGACTTAAGTCCTTTTTGCCAAACATAAAAAAACAATCTGGTCATAACTGACCAAGGAGCAATTTTAATTTAACCTAAATGACTACTGTTTCTTAAAATGAAGAGCTTACCCCATAGCGTCTCTTATCTAATCTAACAAGATCGTGAACTATTCTAACATACACAGGCACAGCACACAAGCACTATGCTCCGTTTTTCACTATCACCTATCACTCAAACTAGTTCAAAAGGCTTTGTCCTCTTCAATCTTCTAGTTTGCCCAGTAGTATCGAGGAGCTGGATTTCCTCGATATTCTTGAACTTATGAAGTTGTTCAATTGCTCGTGTTGCTCGTGACTTCCTGCTATCTTCTTGATATTTGTTGATAAAGTAATAACTTATTATGCATGGACAATGTGGACTTTCTTCCAACTAGCCAATACACTTTTTATATCTCTCTTTTGCCTTTCATAGCCACAAGGCTATACATTTCCTTCTTGTTTTTTTTTGTAGACCACTTTCAGCTGATTCTAAAAAAAATTAAAATGAACGGTAATTTTTCTATTCTTTACAATTAAAAATCAAAAGATATAGATACTATTTACAGGTAATAATATGCATGCATAAATGATTCGTTTCATAAAGAATAAAGAAAATTGAAAACGGATTTTATAATACTTACAAAATTGTTTAAACAAGAGATCCAGCCAGAGCCCAGAGCAAAAACTAGCACACAGTACAGCAAAAAAGCCACTAATTTCCATTTCCCACATTCCCACACCCCCTTATCGATGCATTTTTTTCCAATCAAAATTTTTACTAAATTTTTAGGTTATCGGTTATCTTACGAAAATGAAATTATATGAAATGTGATGACCAATGACCACGCGACGCTACATAGATATTCGCGCGGCAAATTTGAAAATGAACGCAAATTGAACAGTAAATGGCCTCTCTTAAAATCTTGTAATGGAAAATTTTACCCCTCCAGGAAGACATTGTACATAGAATATCTTGTGGTAACTTTCCACCCATAATTTAATCAGATAGATGTTCACGGAATAGAACGGTAGTACCTACCTACATTCCTGGAATGTTTTGTGTTGTTAGGATTAAACTTTTATTTTATTTATTCTTGAATATTTCCTATTGTTAAACATTGTAACCAATAATTTACAAATAAGATTTTCTTTACATTACATAAAATCAAAAACATGTTTTGGATATTAAACTATAGTTTATAATTGTAATAATTGTATATACAATTTTGAATTAAGATTTAATCTTTTCGATTTAAACTACAGTAAAACCTGTGTTACCGGCCCCCTGCAAACACCGGCCACCTGTACTAACGGCCAGTTTAAAAATTCCCCAAACCAATTACAGTAAAACTTGTCAGTAACGGCCACTAAAAATGAAAAAGCTATTGGCCGATATAGAAAGGTGACCGGTATTGCCAGTTTTTGTAGTCTAGATATAATTGGTTTGGGGAATTTTTAAACTGGCCGTTAGTACAGGTGGCCAGTAACACAAGTTTTACTGTATATCTAGACTACAAAAACTGGCAATAACGGCCACCTTTCTATATCGGCCAATAGTTCTTTCATTTTAGTGGCCGTTACTGACAGGTTTGACTGTATTTCATTAACGTAAAGTTAACGCCTAAGTTAATATTTTATTGAATTATTTTGCTATTTGATCCCGTTAATTGGTAGGTATAATGTGTCCAATATAATATATAAGCGTTCATAAAACGTCCGTATTTCGTCCAGTATGGACGTCCAAAGGACGTTCAACGTCGGACGTCCAAAGGACGTCCATATTTATTCCGTCCGAAGGACGTCCAACGTCGGACGTCCCTAGGACGTCCATATTTATTCCTTCCGAAGGACGTCCAACATGGGACGTCCAAAGGACGTCCGTTTATAGTCCATGGACGTAAGGACCAAAAATGGACCTATTTTGGACGTCCAAAGGACGTCGTGTGCTATTAGGGTAGGTACTTGAAAATTTGGTGTTAACTATGAAACTTTACCTAATCAACTATTTTCAATGGGAAATAAGCCACAATTTTACCAAAAAAATTATTTTATTAACTTTTCGACGCCCATCAACTATCCACTACTTATTTAATTCCTCATTGAGTACTGGCATCTTTCCTGATTTTTGTAAAACTAGTTATTTAACACCAATTTTCAAGTCTGGTAATAAAAATAATATTGAAAATTATCTAGCTATGTATAACATATTTGAGTGGCCTCATATCAAAGGCGGACATCTATCATTGGAGAAAAATTGAGATAAATGGGTTTTTTTATACAATGTAAATCTCACTTCCTATAGTTTTAGTTGATTTCGCAGTCATGTGATCACAATACAGCATTCTCATTGGGCTGTTGGGGAGATGTCTGTTTTTGAAATAAACCTTCATAACAGGAGTCCGTTTTTGAAACAAGCATTCAACTTTGAAGCTAAAAATAACGTATTTGCATCCGTATTTGAAGGAAACTATTATCACCGTTGAAAAGAACAGGAAAAATTCTATGAGAAACCACTACTAACTAAATTTTTATTATTTTTTACACATGTCCGTCTTTGATATGAGGCCACTTATTTATATATTTTGAAAACTATACCTATTTTGATGTTATGACATTCAGGTAAAGAACATATTCTAACTATACGCTAAATTATACTTCACTTTGTATAACGTATTTATAGTAGGAAATACACCTCTACATACTCCTCTGATGCGTTACGATATAAACTATTAGATCGTTTTTAATTATCAATTCATACTTTATTTATTTATTTGCTGTAGATTTTTATCGATTTTTAAAAGTGCGAAAATACCAGTTTTAAGACCGCGTCCCACCATCAAATAATTTGATCAAACTGGTTTGAGCAAACTGAAAGTGACAGTTAGTGACGTCACATCCTGAGTGTTCATTGTGGATAATAATGAAAAATTTTAATTTTAAATAAAGTACAAACAAGTTAGACAACTCAATACAAAAAATTTTATCAAACTAGACTGATAGTGAGAGCACAGATTTTTAGAATTTCAAAAAAACTGCAATTGTGATGTCACTTTGACATACTTCCTGAAGTACGTCAAGTTTGCTCAAACAGTTTATCACGTTTTTTCGACGTCGAAAGTCACGTGAATTTGTTCCACCATAATTGATGTCATTTTTATCACATTTTAAATACGTGATATCAAAAACGTAGTTTTAGGTCGTTTTTTAGATTTATTTTATAGTTTTAAAAATACACAATAATTATTCGTATGGCCATTTTGGGTATTGCAATTTTTCCATTTAACTGTTTTAAATTTAATGAAACAACATATAAACTAATAAATAATTTATTAACAAATATCCAGCATAATATCTTAATTATTTATCACAGAGCACAATTAAAAATAGATTAGTATAGATTAGCATATAATTGAAATTATATGTTAAATAAGTTTAAAATAAATACATTTTATTTGCTACACTTATTTGAAAAATCAAGACCGGTGCTGCAACATATATTTAAGCAAAGCCGGATCTGACCACTTGGACCGATAAAATGGCGCAAGGTCACAGAATCTGTCTGACAGCTAAACAATGAAATTTATTGAAGTGCACCTTCGGGTTGTTCGGTGCTATAAGTATCTGTTTTATTTATTATATTTACTGTTTTTATTATTTACTTTACTATAAGAAGATCCTCTACTATAAAAATATAAATTTCACCTCATTTTATAATGACTTGGAATAATCGAGGTATCTGACAACTTTTTTAGTTGTTATTGTAGACATACTTATACAAAGAAACCTACCGGCTTTTTGCCAAGAGTTCGGAGCCGGTTTTTAATTATTAACAATGCAGTGCAAAAACGCTTGCACTGCAAATCTTAAAAGATTATAACTTAATTCTTGTTCTCTATTTCTTAAGTTTTTACTTATTTACATTGAATATTAATTTGTTTTGTTGTATAATCCACGTTTACAATAATTATGTGATATATTTGATTTAAAATGGATTCAGGATCTTTTTATACTTTGGCAACTATGTCAACTTAGATCTCTGGCGTAGATAATGACGTGCAACAGTAAGTAAATTAGATGGACTGTAGGTTATATTTGGTTCTTGGGACATCAAAGTATATTTTTTAGACATTCCCTGGATATAGTCACTGATGTGACATATCTCCGATTTGTTTTTCATGAGTTTTGTAAGAGAGACTAAAAACTTTTTTTATAGTCACCTCCTGTTTTCATATATTTTTTAACATGTTTTGTAGTAAATTCAACTATCTATTTACTACAAAACATGTCAAAATTTACATGTGAAAGCAGATGATCCTAAAAATGGTTTTTCGTCTCCTACAAAATTCATGAAAAAGCAGAAGGAGAATTATTGTACATTACAATTCTCTGATGTTTGGGAAAAAGGGCTTAAGTGAGAATTGCACATCGATAATGTTTTGATGATTTCTACAGTACTGTAGTAGATTCTACTGTACATACAGTTTACATCTACAACAGTTGTTTTCTGGTCCAGAAATCATCAAACCATTATCAATGTGCAATTCTGACTTAAGCCCTTTTTGCCAAACATAAAAAAACAATCTGGTCATAACTGACCAATGAGCAATTTTAATTTAACCTAAATTACTACTGTTTCTTAAAATGAAGAGCTTACCCCATAGCGTCTCTTATCTAATCTAACAAGATCGTGCACTATTCTAACATACACAGGCACAACACACAAGCACTATGCTCCGTTTTTCACTATCACCTATCACTCAAACTAGTTCAAAAGGCTTTGTCCTCTTCAATCTTCTAGTTTGCCCAGTAGTATCGAAGAGCTGGATTTCCTCAATATTCTTGAACTTATGAAGTTGCTGCTCATGACTTATTCCTGCTATCTTCTTGATATTTGTTGATAAAGTAATAACTTATTATGCATGGACAATGTGGACTTTCTTCCAACTAGCCAATACACTTTTTATATCTCTCTTTTGCCTTTCATAGCCACAAGGCTATACATTTCCTCCTTGTTTTTTTTTTGTAGACCACTTTCAGCTGATTCTAAAAAAAATTAAAATGAACGGTAATTTTTCTATTCTTTACAATTAAAAATCAAAAGAAATAGGTACTATTTACAGGTAATAATATGCATGCATAAATGATTCGTTTCATAAAGAATAAAGAAAATTGAAAACGGATTTTATAATACTTACAAAATTGTTTAAACAAGAGATCCAGCCAGAGCCCAGAGCAAAAACTAGCAGACAGTACAGCAAAAAAGCCACTAATTTCCATTTCCCACACCCCCTTATCGATGCATTTTTTTCCAATCAAAATTTTTACTAAATTTTTAGGTTATCGGTTATCCATGAAAATGAAATAAATATATGAAATGTGATGACCAATGACCACGCGACGCTACATAGATACTCGCGCGGCAAATTTGAAAATGAACGCAAATTGCCTCTCTTAAAATCTTGTAATGGAAAATTTTACCCCTCCAGGAAGACATTGTACTATGTTCATAGAATATCTTGTGGTAACTTTCCACCCATAATTTAATCAGATAGATGTTCACGGAATAGAACGGTAGTACCTACATTCCTGGAATGTTTTGTGTTGTTAGGATTAAACATTTATTTTATTTATTCTTGAATATTTCCTATTGTTAAACATTGTAACCAATAATTTACAAATAAGATTTTCATTACATTACATAAAATCAAAAACATGTTTTGGATATTAAACTATATAGTTTATAATTGTAATAATTGTATATACAATTTTGAATTAAGATTTAATCTTTTCGATTTAAACTACAGTAAAACCTGTATTACCGGCCCCCTGCAAACACCGGCCACCTGTACTAACGACCAGTTTAAAAATTCCCCAAACCAATTACAGTAAAACCTGTCAGTAACGGCCACTAAAAATGAAAAAGCTATTGGCCGATATAGAAAGGTGACCGGTATTGCCAGTTTTTGTAGTCTAGATATAATTGGTTTGGGGAATTTTTAAACTGGCCGTTAGTACAGGTGGCCGATTTTATCAGGTGGCCAGTAACACAAGTTTTACTGTATAATAATATCTAGACTACAAAAACTGGCAATAACTGGCAAAACCTTTCTATATCGGCCAATAGTTCTTTCATTTTAGTGGCCGTTACTGACAGGTTTGACTGTATTTCATTAACGTAAAGTTAACGCGTAAGTTAATATTTTATTGAATTATTTTGCTATTTGATCCCGTAATTGGTATAATGTGTCCAATATAAAATATATAAGCGTTCATAAAACGTCCGTATTTCGTCCAGTATGGACGTCCAAAGGACGTTCAACGTCTGACGTCCAAAGGACGTCCATATTTATTCCGTCCGAAGGACGTCCAACGTCGGACGTCCAAAGGACGTCCATATTTATTCCTTCCGAAGGACGTCCAACATGGGACGTCCAAAGGACGTCCGTTTATAGTCCATGGACGTAAGGACCAAAAATAGACCTATTTTGGACGTCCAAAGGACGTCGTGTGCTATTAGGGTATTGATATAAAAAGAAGAATAATATGTATGCAATTTATTTAATTCAAAATACATTTTACTGCTATTAGAAAACACGACAAAATGTTTATTTGACAAAGAAATATTGTTTTTTGCTTAAATTCAATATTAAAGCAGCCACCTAGCTGCCTCTTGACAGAATGAACATTTAATTTAAGCGAAAAGCAATGATTATTTTTTAAATAAACATTATTTTCTGTTTTCTAAGAGCAGTAAAATGTATTTTGAATTAAATAAATTACATAGATTCTTCTTTTTATGTCAATAAATTTAATTACATTTTTTTTGGACACCCTGTATAAATAATTATGGTAATGTTTATACTAATGGATAGAGAATTGAATTAAATTTTAAATGAGCTATCACACGACCACTATTCTCATTTAAAAAAATCATCGATGACGTCACCACGCCCAGATGGGCGACGTCACTAGTATGATATATATGCCAAACAGTCGTAATTTAAAAATAAAAATTGACCTGTTTCGGGATTTATTTCCAAAATGATCCATTCTCGAGAAAACTAATTTATTCCAACCTTTACGTGCTCATTGTATCTATATTATACATTTTAAAATAGAAGACTTTAAATTATATTGCCAATATTTATGAGTTGCGTTCCTGGGACGACTTTACTGAAAGATAGTTCATTCGATTACATGAAATCAACCCCAACCCAAGAATACCCGTCACAAAAATATCATCGCATGTGATCTGTCTTTAAACAGACAACCAAATGCAACGGTGACATTAAGCGAATAAGTGAATCTTGCGTTAGAAATTCGATAGTAAATTTGACGCGAGAATTTTACTGTCACCGTTGATTTGGTTGTCCTGTTAAAGACAGGTTACATGCTATGATATTTTTGTGACGGATATTCTTGGGTTGGGGTTGATTTCATGTAATCGAATGAACTATCTTTCAGTAAAGTCGTCCCAGGAACGCAACTCATAAATATGGGCAATATCATTTGTGATATAATTGGCAATATCATTTGCCCAGTGCAAACTTTGCACTGGGCACTCGTAACGAGAGAGGAGAAAGATTGGCTCAATTCTGCCAAGATACCGATTTTATTGTCACGAATACTTATTATGATCTGCCGATCAGGAGACTCTATACATGGAAATCACCAGCAGACAACCAACATAACGTCATCAGAAACCAAATTGACTACCTTTTCATCTGCAAACGATACCGAAATTCCATAAAATCAGTAAAATCATACCCTGGAGCTGATGTGAGATCAGATCACAACCCAGTTGTAGGAAGGTTTAGAATTAATCTAAAGAAGACTGTGGTTAAAACTAAAGTAGAGACGATACCAATATCTCGTTTAAGAGATCCATCAACAAAAGAGCAAGTCACACTAAAAATTAAAGAAGAGCTCACCAAAATAGAAATTATTTCTACTGAAGATGCGAACAGGAAATGGCACATGTTAAAAGATGCTTATCCGCACATGTGAGACATCACTAACACCTAAACTAGTTAAGAATAAAAATGAATGGATGACCGAGGAGATTCTAGATCTCATGGAAGCAAGGCGATCTTATAAAACCAAAGACAAAAACATGTATAATATTATACACACAGAAATAAGGAGAAAGATCAGAGAGGTAAAGGAAAGATGGTTTAATGACAGATGCGCAGAGATTGAACAGTTGGTAGAGAAACATGATAACTTCAACATTCATAAGAAAATTAGAGAAATAACAGGCACTAATATTAAGGAAAAATCAAACATACTGCTGGATAAAAACGGCAAAATAAGTTCGACAACGGCCAAGACATAACAGAAGATGAGGTATTAGAGGCGATAAAGCGAACAAAGAACAACAAGGTAACAGGTCCTGACCAAATACCTGTAGACATAATACGGTTAATAGAAGAACAGCAAATTGGAATATTGGTCGACTTATTTAATACAATATACAGTACAGGAATCATTCCCCGAGATTGACTGCTGTCAACGTTCATAACACTGCCAAAAAAACCAAATGCAAAAGAATTCCAAGACCACCGGATAATAAGTTTAATGAGTCATACACTTAAAATATTTTTAAAAATTATACACCGGAGAATACATAACAAACTTGAGCAGGACATATAAGCGACACAATTTGGATTTAGAAATGCAATGGGAACGAGGGAAGCCCTGTTCGCTGTAAATGTACTTGTGCAAAGGTGCATGGATGTTAATCAGCCAAAAGCCTTCGGTAAGGTCAGCCATAACCGCCTTATCGAATTACTTGAAAAGAAAAACTTAGATATGAGGGACATTATGATCATTAGTGCTATCTATTATAATCAGATCGCTGTGGTAAAAGAGAACAACGCCTTTTCAAATGAAATACAGATTGAGAGGGGCGTCAGACAGGGCTGTGTTGTGTCTCCTACTTTGTTCAATTTGTATTCAGAGAAAATAATCCAGGAAGCACTAGAAGACCTAACCACGGGAATAAAAGTAAATGGCCGACCAATCAATAATATACGGTTTGCCGACGACACTATTTTATTAGCCGAATGTCTTGAGGATTTACAACAAATGGTTGACAGATTGGTAGAAGTCAGCCAAGAAAACGGACTGTTCCTAAACACAAAAAAGACACAATTTATGGTAATCACAAAAGCTCAACAGCGCCAAGAAAGCATAACAATACATGGAGAACAAATTAAAAAGGTTGAAAAATATAAATATTTGGGTACAATAATTAATGAAACTAATGAGTACACAGAAGAGATTAAAGCAAGAATAGGACAGGCAAGAAATGCTTTCAACAAACTGAAAAAATTACTCTGTAGCAGGGACATTACAATTTCTTTAAAGATAAGACTTCTGAGATGCTACGTGTTCTCCGTATTATTCTATGGGTTGGAGGCTTGGACATTAAAGAAGGATGTTTTAGACAGATTTGAAGCCTTCGAGTTATGGGCCTACAGAAGAATATTAAGAATAAGTTGGGTGGATAGAGTCACCAATATCGAGGTGTTGAGAAGAATGGGAAAAGATAAAGAGGTTTTAAATACAATTAAAATCAGAAAACTGCAATATCTGGGACATGCTATGAGGGGCGAGCGTTATAACTTGTTACAATTAATAATACAAGGAAGAATACAGGGTAGAAGGAGTCGCGGAAGAAGACGCATCTCCTCGTTAAACAATTTGAGAGCTTGGTTTAACTGCACTTCTGCTGATCTCTTTAGAGCAGCGGTATCGAAAGTGCGAATTGCCGTGATGGTTGCTAACCTTCTTAGAGGAGATGGCACATAAAGAAGAAGAAGAAATAGAAGATAAATTCATTCAGACGTATGTTATATTGGTATAACAAATTCTTGTTAGATCAAAATTAACCATCCTTTCTTTTTTGCATGAGAAGTACTTACCCATTTTAACATAAATATTTATGTTAACACTTAACCATATTTATTTTAGGATAACATTCTATCCAGATATATTTATTTCACAAAAAAGAGTAGAACTAAAAGACAAAAAAACTATACACAAGATGTAGAACAATGAATAAGATAAAAGCAGTTCTTATGAATCGGATTGTTAATAAAACATATAAAAACATATTCACGTTAACAAAATATGTCGGTATATTATGAAATTTCGGCAAATGAAACAAAAATTTATATAATTCCGCACTGAAATAATAAAATTCTATGTTAAATTTTTTGTTTTTAAAATGCAAAATAGGTACAATAAAATATTCTAGGCGAGAGAATATTCCGTTAAATAATAATCCAAGTTCTTTTCTATCTCTTAACCTTTTTTGAAAGACGCAGGTAGCTAGACCTTGTAAATAACTTTTGTTGTGTACTGGTTCGACATGAATCATACGGCTGTTGTAAAAATCTATTACCTCGTAGATAACAAAAATTGGGAGATTAAAACTCGGAGCCCGCTGAAACCGTTTCAAGGATGACTTGGAATTATACAGTACAAGCACAAGGTTGCCAAACTGTCGGAGCACTGTCGGAGCTTACAGAAACCGATAAAGTTATAGTTCAAGTATACAGTGAAAAATATCTGAACGACCTCTATAATATATACTCGTGAACTAAGCAATATACCTTTACGATACAGGGGTACTTATGAGCTCCACAAAATTTTTAAAAATTATGGAACTGTACATGTTGACGAATCGAGAGAACCATTATTAAGGAATGGTCAAGTGGGGTCCGTATATCGGAGTTCATTTGAACCTGAACTTTAACATGGGCGGAGTCCACTTGATGCCGTAGATAAATATATATATATATATATATATATATATATATATATATATATATATATATATATATATATATATATATATATATTACATCCTACTATTCTTAAGGACTCAATCCATACCGCAACCGTACAGCCTCTCCTATTTAGAGGTGTATATAATATTTTAATTATCGAATATATTGAATCTAGTGACAAAACATTCTTAATGCCCAAATTTCTATTTTGATAAGATGAAAATTAATATATACTTGTCTTTTTGGTTCCGTTATCATTATAAACTCATTACGATTTCTTACTTTTGCAGCCTCATGAGTATAATTTTAAACAGTATTGTGGTGTTGCGGCCTCATATACACAACATTATAGACTCAAACAGTGTTGTCAATTCGCTCACTGCGTATTTAGATAATTTGGGGTTTCCCCTTTGTGATTTCAACGAAGTTATTTCCTATTTCGCGATTGTTTAAGTAATGGGATACATGAAATCGGAACATATGGTTTTAAAATCGACAAAAGTATAATAATTTAATAGTCTGTATTTTTAAACAAACGCTTATAACTTTACTGGTAAAATATTTTAATGACTTCTAAAAATAATCTGAACACGATAATATGTATTGAAAGAAATATAATAATTTTGGTTGGGTCAATGTAATACTTTTTTAATATTTCACGTTGTTCATTCGTTTAATTTCTCAACGATAATACATAAATATATAGAATCTAACTTTATATTAGATAATTAGGTAATATAGAATATAATTAGATTCGTAGTTAATATACACCTAGAAAGCAAATTTCTTGAATTTTTATTAAATTTATTTTTTATACAGGGTGTCCCAAAAAGATTGGTCATAAATTATACCACAGATTCTGGGGTCAAAAATAGGTTGATTGAAATTCACTTACCGATATAAATAAAGCACACAAAAAAAGTTACAGCCCTTTGAAGTTACAAAATGAAAATAAATTTTTTTTCATATATCGAAAACTCTTAGAGATTTTTCATTGAAAATGGACATGTGGCATTCTTATGGCAGCAGCATCTTAAATAAAAAATATAGTAAAATTTGTGTACCCCATAAAAATTTTATGGGGGTTTGTTCCCCTAAACCCCCCAAACTTTTGTGTACGTTCCAATTATTAGTGTGGCACCATTAGTTAAACACACTGTTTTTAAAAAATTTTTGCCTCTTAAGACTTTTTTGATAATCCAGTGTTTATCGAGATATTTTGAATATTTATCGAATCCACCACATATTTGTATATGTCTAAGTACGATTATAGAGACCTGTTAATAATCTGAAAATTTGTTAATAACCTATTTATAATTTACATTTTTAGGTATATTTTAAAAAAAGAAGCCACATCTCGATAAAAGGTGACTTATCAAAAAAAGACTAAGGGCAAAAAAGTTTTAAAAACACTGTGTTTAACTAATGGTACCACAATAATAGTTTATTTGGAACGTACACAAACATTTGGGGGGTTTAAAGGTACAAAACTCCCATAAAATATTTATGTAAATACATTAAAAAGAAGCCGCATCTCGATAAAAACTCGCTTATCGAAAAAATACTAAGAGGCAAAAAACGTTTTAAAAACGTTGTGTTTAACTAATAATGAATTAATTGGAACGTACACAAAAGTTTGGGGGGCCGTTTAAGGGATCAAAACCCCCATAAAATTTTTATGGGGTGGACAAATCTCACTATAATTTTGTTTTAAGATGATCCTGCCATAAGAATGATACATGTCCACTTTCAATAAAAAATCTTTAATAGTTTTCGATATATTGAAAAAAATCGATTTTCATTTTGTAACTTCAAAGGGCTGTAACTTTTTATGAGCACATTTGTACTAAGGTAAGAGGTTTAATCGAACTATTTTTGACTCCAGAATGTGTGGTATAATTTATGACCAATCTTTTCGGGACAACCTGTATATAGGTCAGTAAAATGAAATACGGCGATGAATTAACGTGAAATACGGCGATAAAATTTCACAAAAATTTGGATATAGGTTCCTCTTATAAGTACTCAACTTTACTTCTGAACTTGTGCCATTGGTTGCTTTTACTTGGGAGTTGAAATCTTGTAGGCGAAAAAACGTACGTTCAAAAAATGTACGGAAATGGATAAATTAGCAAATTTTAAGCAACTCTTGTGCTATAGAATTTTTGCTCTAAGTTAATACTTTTCAGTTATTTGTGAGTGAAAATGTTAATTTTTCAACGAAAAAAACCACGATTTTAGACGGTTTTTCGTAAATAACTCAACAACTAAATAATTTGTAAAAAAAATAATATTAGCAAATATATAGCTTATAAAAAATAGAAAACGGTACATTCATGAAGTCTGTAGACTCAAATTACAAATCGAGTATTTCAACGTGAAATAACCAAAAAATGAAGCACTTTTTGGGAAAATATGCAGAAAACTCAAAACTTTTATTTACTTTTCTAAATTTTTCCTTTCTTATGACTAACACTTTTTAATATAATTTTTAAAAAAAGCATTTTTTTTTCAACATTTCGAAGTTTGTTTTTTTATTTTATCAGTAACCACTTTCTTTTCAAAAATAAGCACTTTGAACCGGTGGGTGAAACTTAAAGATCATACATGTTTCGACGAGTAGTCAAATCTAAGTATTCAAGCTTAAATAACGGGAAAACGATGCAATGTATAAAATATACCTGCTAAATATTTGTCAAAGTACTTCGCAATACCTATCAAATGAGCTTAAGAATAAGTTAATAGCGTCAAAATTAAGCAAGTTATTATGAAAATAAGAGAACCCCTTGGAATTTACAAAAAAAATTCCATTTCCACAAAAATTAAAATTTATAATAATCCTTACAAGAACTTCTTTATATTAGCATAAGTAATGATTTCAATAATTTTGACCGGTTTAGAATGCATATTTTTGAAAAAAAGATATAATTTAAAAAAATCATAATTTTTCAAATTATTGTAATTTTCATATTCTTTTGATAATAACTCCAAAAATAATCAAAATACGTAAAAAATTATATAGAACCAAATTTTAGTTTTTTCTGTCAAATATTTTACTATTTCTATAGGGTAAAAAATAGCCGAGATAGAAACGTTTAAATCTTGAATTAACCTTTTATTTTTAAAAAAGTAAGAGGTATAAAAGATTAAGTTTTACGTGGTGAAATAGCCCTTCAAACTAACTTTCAAACGGTTTTTAGGTGAACATGATATCGTAAAAGTGGACGGAGGTATTAAAAAAAACATAACATTTTTTGGAAACATTTTTAAAAGATAAATTTTGAAAAAATTTTGGAGCATAAATTTTAATGCCATCAACATGTTCGGGGCTCATTTGATAGATATTTTTAAGTACTTTGACAATTGTTTATTAAGTTTATGTTATAAAATGCATCATTTTTCCGTTATTTCAGCTTGAACACTTAGATTTTTTACTCGCCGAAAAAAATATACATTCAATCACCTATAACTCACTTTTAGTTAACACTAAAAGGTTTTTCTAGTAAGGAGTTTATTCCGTTTTTTATTAGCTTCAATATTGGTAATAATAACTTTTTGTAAAATCTTATAGTTTTTGAGCTATTGATGAAAAATCGGTTAAAAACATGTGTTTTTCTCAAGAAAAATTAAAATCTATGATCTTTAATAACTCAAAAAGTTTACATTTATTTTAATAACTTTATATAACAAATGTTGCTTAGAATTTGTTCCTCTATCGAATTATGGGGTTATTTTGAATAAAATAATTTTCATCCCCGAGAAGGGGTGACATCCACCCCAGGGTAAAAGCGCAAGTTGGCACCATGTCACCTTTGTTCCTTGAGATATCCTCTAACTACTCACAAATTTTCATACAAATCGATGGAGGTTCAACGAAATCGGAGGTAATAGCTCATATCCACCTTCAGTGACTCCACTAAAAGGGAACAACTTTATTTTGAGCGTCGCGTCACTTGCTTAATTTTGGTGCTAAAAATGTTATAAAAATCAAAAACAAAGCTTTTATTAAACACTTTTAAAAAATTTTGATGAGTTTTCCCTGAAAAGTCCTTAATTTTTTGGTTATTTAACGTTGACATGTTCAATTTGGAATTTGACGACTAAGAACCTACTTTTCATAACTCTGCTTCTACGGGGTTTACAGACTTAATTCATATTCTATTTTTTCATGTTTTTATAAGCTACATTTTTGCTAAGAATATTTTTTTGGATAAAATACTTACTTTTTGAGTTATTTGTGAAAAACCGTCTATAAATTTGTGTTTTTTTTTTTTGTTGAAACATGGACAGTTTCACTCGCAAATAACTCAAAAAGTATTATCTTAAACGTGAAAAGATCCAATAAAACAAAAGTTGCTTAGAATTAGTCAGTTTATCCATTTTTGAGAAGGGGTGGCTTTCACCCTTCAAGTAAAAGCAACCCTGGGCTCACGTCCAAAACTGAAGTAAAGGGGAAAAGGAACCTAAATCCATATTTTCAAGCAAATCCGTCATTTACCTAATAGGCAAAATGCCTGTTTTTCTTCGTCTGTGCCTCCTACTCAAATGAAATATTATCATCTCGTCTCTTTCGTTGTAGATATGTGCTTCTTTTTGAAATGCTATTTATCCCGTATTATTCTAACTATTCTGTCTTCTTACATTTTACTGGTAAGCCTATTCCATTCTCTTCTTCTTTTTTGCACTCATTCTTTGATGTTGTTTATTCTGCATATGTGTCTAATCTCAGTACTCATTTATCTGTCCAATAGTGTTTTTGCGATTATTCTTCTTACTATTCAAAACAAGTAATTGGAATTCGTAAATCCTAGGTTTTCATCCAAAGTGACCGAAAGTAGAACCGGAAGTCGATATTTGAACTATTCGTGTAACTTTGCGTCCGTCGATTGATATACGATTTCACTAATTTTGAGTAATTTTTACTAAACTTTCGGTCATAACTGTTTAACCTGAAATGACTTCCAAACCTGAACTAAAAATTCATGCTCGACTTTTCAATAAGCTTCGATTGCTATGTCACAATGTACTATTTCTGCAACTATAATATGGCACTTTCCGGTTAGAATTATTTAATCGGAAATGATGTAAGAATCAAAAATATACATTTGTTTTCATCTTACTAAGGCACGCCGAATAATATATCGCTTATACTATTTAGGTGACTTTAAAATGGTACTTCCACTTGCAACTCTAAATCCGAAAGTCAGGCGTCAAATTTCTCATCTTTAATACCACCCTTGGGTTACAAGCTTTCATTCGATATCTCATTTGTCATTCTATCGGTATTAATAACGGAAGAGTTATATTCGCGGACAGACAGTCACGAAACCGGAAATATATATTTGTTCTCGTCTTACTAAGGCGCGTCGAATAATATATCGCTTGTACTATTCTGACGATGTTAAAGCAGTATTTTCGGTTTCATTTCTAAAACCAGAAATCCTTGGTCAAATTTCTACCCCCTTTAGTACCTTCCTTGGCTATAAACTTTCTTTTGACACCTCATTTGTCATTCTACCTAGTATAATGACGAAGAAGTTGTGTTTACGGACGGACAAACATGCATGAAACCGGAAGTATATATTAGTTTTCGTCTTGCTAAGGCCTGTCAACTAATATTTCGCTTGTACTATTTCAGCGATTTTAAAACAATATTTCCGGTTTCAACTGTAAAACCGGAAGTCGGAAATCAAATTTCTAATATACCTCTAATAAAATTTTTGGGTTAGAAATTCCCATTCGACACCTCATTTGTCACTATTTATTTTAATAACGGAGGAGTTATATTCGCCGACAGACAGACTGAAGGACGGACAGGCATGAAACCGGAAGTATATATTAATTTGTTCTCATCTTGCTAAGGTGCGTCGAATAATATATCGCGTGGACTATTTCGGTGACTTTATAACAGTACTTCCGGTTGTAACTATAAAACCGGAAGTGCAAGGGCAAATTTACCACATTTAATACTATCCACACAGAGGCGATTAGGCCTTACATGGGCATCATTTTGCAAAGTAAGCCATATTCTAAAAAGCTCAATTCCTAGGTGTATTAAGCGAAAGGTTTATAACCAATGTGTTTTGCCAGTACAAACTTATGAAGCAGAGACTTTAGCACTGACGCAAAAATCAGCAAATAACATCAGAGTCACACAACGAGCCATGGAACGTGCAATGCTGAACGTGAGCCTTCGAGACCACATAACAAACCAACAAATCAGGCAAAGATCAGGAGTTCAAGACGTCATCGAAAACGATACGACGCTTAAGTGGAACTGGGCAGGGCACTTAGCTAGAACACAAGATGGACGGTGGACACAACGAATCATGGAATGGAGGCACAGAAACTATAAAAGAAGCCGAGGACGACCACCGACTAGATGGACCGACGACATTGCAGGAAACTGGCTACAAGAGGCCCAGTGTAGAGAATACTGT
This sequence comes from Diabrotica virgifera virgifera, assembly GCF_917563875.1. NCBI lineage: Eukaryota > Metazoa > Arthropoda > Insecta > Coleoptera > Chrysomelidae > Diabrotica > Diabrotica virgifera. The sequence continues at coordinate 180,868,876 of NC_065443.1, read as the reverse complement.
AAAGAACTAAGGGAGGCCTACGTCCAGCAGTGGACGCGATTGGCTGATTGATTGATTAATACCATCCTTAGGTTATAAGCTTTCATTCAACATTGCATTTAGCCTCATTTATTATCCTTCTATCTGGTCTAATGACGGGAAGAAGTTGTGTTTATAGACAGACAGACAGACATGCATAAATTCAACGTTTTCACATTTTTTTAGAATGGGCGAAAACAATATTTATTTTTATTTATGTAACAGCGATAGTTATATTCTGAATTACAAACATATATACATACCTACCTTAATACATGTGTTAATGAAAATTTAAAGAATTGTGGAAAATTTCTGTGAAACAAAATATCCTCGCGTATGACTATTAATAAAATAAAATATACCTAATGCAATTCAATACATTTTCTAACACATAAAAATGAACAATACCAGTAAATCACCTGTAAGCAAGACGATTGTAAAATATGCGGGATAGAATGATTCAATAGTCGAGCAACAGTGTTGCCAGCTAAGTCGAGGCCATAATGTCGTATGATAGTTTAACACATGAAGGATATACACATTGAATATACACATAAAAGCGACCTCCAACGGCAAATGGCTGAACTATAAGCGACGTTACGGACTCATTTTGTTTTAAGATTTACAGGAATTCTAAGACACCAACAAGATTTGTAACATTTTTGTTTGGTAGGTAGAGGTCTCTAGTTTCTCATTCAACAAAACTTTGGTAGAAAATGACAACCAGTTAAAAGAAATACATGAAAAAAATTACGGACTCCGTATATTGAGGCCGTAAATCGCTCGAGTCCGTTGTGTATGGTCAAAACCTTAATACCGAGTCCGCAATGTTAAGAGGATATATATATATATATATATATATATATATATATATATATATATATATATATATATATATATATATATATATTGTTATATTTCTATTTGATCTGAAAATTAAATTTTGATAATTATAAGCAGAATTCAATTTAATATAAAATATTTTCAATTTTCTCAACCACGGGCATATAAATGTAGAACAACCTGTATACAACAAATTGTTATATTTAATTTTAAGAAGTGATTAAACGAAACTCGGGAAAATGCGCTTAGAATAAACAAGTGAAATCGATAATAGGTCATTATCGTTGTTCGCGGAAGGTTCGATCATTAGCCTATGCTAAATAAGACTCAGTTGAAGTAGATAATAGGTCATTAAATTTTGTAAATAGTAGAAAGTAATTTTAGAATGGGAATTAACTATTTTTTTTGGAAATCCATTAAGCATATTTAGAAAGATTAAAAATTGGTTTTGAGGAATACTGCGAATGAGAGTTGGTGGTGGAAGGTTGATTTGTGAATCTGGAAGGGATATTTAGAAAGTAGGTGAATGACTGAAAATAGAGATCAGAATGTTTTGAGCTGTCGAGAAGTGAAGTCCAGTAGTAGACGGTAGTGTACGGAGAGTGAGAAAGCCGGTGTAGTTCCGTGAGTGTGGAGTATCTATCGTGGAACGAGAGGTAGGCCAGGTTGAGAGTAAAAGAACCTCCTTGAGCCAAGAGTGTCCCGGTAGCTGATTGCAGTTTCGAAAAAGGTAGAATACAGCATCACGACAGAAGCAGGTACGAGAGCTATACGAGCTAGTTTTCAAAGGAGAACATTACTGAAAGCCAGGACGAGGTTTTGATCGCAGCCAAGGATAGCAGGAAACGGGTCTTGTGTGAAGACATTCTCAGTTCACCAGAAAAAGGTCAGTCTCATTTGTTTGGACATGAATGTATGGGTTTTTCGTATTAAATACCACATTATAAATTGAAGAACATAATAAATAATATCAGAAAAGCTTCATCAAACTTAAATAGAATTGTTGCTAATAAATCATAATAGTTAAATGTTAATAAAAACTTTCAATTGGAAACCAAAAGGAAATAAGATTCCCATTTGTAAATGTTATGTTTAAGAAAAATAAGATCTAGCAAATATTAAGCAGTGATTGCCATTTAAATAAAATAAACAATATTTTGATTATAATTGTAACCCATATGTGTGTATTATTTTACTCTTTTCTTTCCTATCCCGATTAGGAACCATTGAGAAATACTTAGAAGCCACGTAAGTAAGTAATTAAATTTATAAAAAGCCCTGAGATTGAAAACATATTGATATGTGATCTGGTAAATTAATTAGATTATTATTAATGCATTGATTAAATTAAATAACAAATAAGAATATCATCTCATATCAATAATCAAGATCACATCAACTGTCGTCCAACGTGGAGGGCATTGAAAAGTATTTCTAGTGGCAAATTTGAAGGATAGAAAGAGTAAAGCCGGTATTTGAAGATTTATATGCCTGTGGTAAAAAGTGAGATACTTACATTTGATAACATAAAATTTTAGATCTCTTTAGGTACAAATTTTACATAACTGATTTAATAATTTACTTTTACGATATTTACATTTGATATATTTATTGACAATTTATAATATTTGGGTGAGAAAAAGTCGTCTTGGCAACATACTAGTAAAATTTCATATTTGGCGGGGATAGTATTTCTTGAAAACAAATGTCTGTGACAAGAAGCCAAAGCAAAGACAACAAAAAACAAAAAGAACATTCAGACCAAGAAGATATTTTAGACACGACAATCATGGCATCAGAACAGCAAGAATTATCAGGAATAGATAAACTATTACAACTGATGCAACTCCAGTCACAAAAACTGGATGAAGCAAAAAGGACAATGGATAAAAATCAGGAGGAAACAAAACAAGCAATGGATAAAAATCAGGAGGAAACAAAACTAGCAATGGATGAAGCATCAAAGAAAATGGATAAAGTGGATCAAAAAATGGATGAAACACAACAAAAAAATGGATGAAACACAACAAAAATTGGATCAAAAAATGGATGAAACACAACAAAAAATGAAACAAGCAATAGAACAGAACAACAAGAAAATAGAGGAACGCATAGGAAAGTATGAAAAGGAAGTAAAAAGATGTTTGACAATGATCAAGAACGATATGGGACAACAAGAGACAGAGATTAAAGAAATCAAAAGCAAAATAAAGGAAATAACGAATTGCCAGAAAAAGGAAATAGAAAATTTGGAAAATAAGTTGGAAAATGCTATTCAAGTAGACAGAGAAGAAGTGGAAAAAAGAATCACAGAAATAGAAAAACAAGTCACCGAAAACCGGACGCAACAAAATGTAGGAGAAAGAAGAGAAATGGTTATACATAGCACAGATGACGTGAAGATAAGGTTTGGCGGGGATGTAAGAAGATTACACCCAGTGCCGTTCATAAATAGCCTGAAAAAGAAAATACAGCACATCGGAAATTTCGAAACAGCAAAAGAAACTATAGAAACCATCTAAAATATGAAGCAAGCCTATGGTTCGATTGCAAAGAAGAAGAATTTGACAGTTGGCAACAATTTGAACAAAAATTTTTGAATTATTTCTGGGGAAAAGTCCAACAATTGGAAATTAACAAGGAATTGCAAAATGGGAAATACAATGATAGGATGGGTATATCAGAAAGGACATATGCATTACAAATTTACTATAACGCAAAACATTTACAATATAATTACTCATCGGAACAATTAGTCGAACTGATTGCAAGACATTTCGAAGAAACGCTGGAAGACCATATCACATTGCAAAACTACAAAGACATAGATAGTTTATGCCAATTCCTACAAATAAGAGAATCACAGTTAAGAAAAAGAAAATCAAGAAGGTCGCGAGAAGATTACAGGCCCCGAGAAACACAGGATTACAGAGATAGAAATCAAAATAGGAGGGACTATACAAGACGAGATTTTAATCCCAGAAGGGAAAACGAAAATAGAGACAACGGAAGAGGAAATTATGAACAAAGAAATAGGCAATGGAATGAGGACAGAAATCGAGAATACCAGAATAGAAACACCGCACTCGCAAATCAAGAAAACAGAAATAATGGTAGACAAAATGAACAGGGATATCGAGAAAACCGAAACAGATCCGACAGACCAAGAGAAAATAGAAGAGAAGTAAATAATACCCAGACAGATGAATATGACGGAGAGAGACATTATGACGAAAATATAAACAACGATGAGCAACCGGCGTCTTTTCACGACGGCGCTCACTAAAAACCAAAAATCAAACAGGAATCTTTTGTAACCCCAAGGAGTTTATTAAATTGGCAAGAAACAACGAAAAGAAAAATGGAGTTAATTTAAAATTTGTGGATGGATTTATCAACGAGAAACCAATTAAAATTATGATAGACACTGGATCTGAAATAACATTGGTTAACAGAAAACTAATAGAAGAAGTTAACTTAACAAATTTAATTTACAAAATACCTAGGGTAAATTTAGTGGGCGCAAACAAACGGACATTGGCAACTATAAATGAAGGCATACGAGTAATGGTACGACTGGGTAAGAAGATGTATGCACTACAATGTGTAATAATGCCAAACATGTCACATGACATGATAGTAGGAGTTGACGAATTGGCAGAAAAACATGTAGTGATAGATTTGAAAAATAATACGATGAATCTAACAGAAGAAAAAGAAGAAGAACAGGACAAGGAACAGGAGAAACAAAATACGGACAAATCAGGTAAAGAACAAACAGTGGAAATGAATTTGGCAACGAAGCAAGGACAAAGAAGAAAAGGGAGAAAAAGTCAGAAAAAGACAAAAGAAAATGAAACCTGTGGCTCCTCAAAAGAAGAGTTGAGCCCAGAAGAAGAAAAATTGAGAGTATCAAAAGCAAAAGAAAACTGGGATTCCTCAAAAGAAGAGATGAGCTCAGGAGAAGAAGAAATAAAGCTAACAAATGAAAGCGAAAAAGATATAATCGAAACAGTGGCATTTGAAGAGGAGGCATATGAAAACGAGGATGCAGAATGCACGGTAAAAGTATGTGAAAAATCTGAGGAAAAAGACAGAAGATTGATATGGGAAAAAGGGAAAGACAACATAATAGCCGACACTCTAACACAGGATGAGGACACTGAAAATAAGGAAACAATTACTCTACAGGTGGGACTAATTAGAGTAATACAAGAAGAAGGGGTATAAGACTTAGATTAAAGTAAGGAAATATACAGGGAGTTGGTTTTGCCTCGAGAAAATTTATTTAAAAATGCAGATAAATTTTATCGAATACAAGGCGGGGATTTGTTATATTTCTATTTGATCTGAAAATTAAATTTTGATAATTATAAGCAGAATTCAATTTAATATAAAATATTTTCAATTTTCTCAACCACGGGCATATAAATGTAGAACAACCTGTATACAACAAATTGTTATATTTAATTTTAAGAAGTGATTAAACGAAACTCGGGAAAATGCGCTTAGAATAAACAAGTGAAATCGATAATAGGTCATTATCGTTGTTCGCGGAAGGTTCGATCATTAGCCTATGCTAAATAAGACTCAGTTGAAGTAGATAATAGGTCATTAAATTTTGTAAATAGTAGAAAGTAATTTTAGAATGGGAATTAACTATTTTTTTTGGAAATCCATTAAGCATATTTAGAAAGATTAAAAATTGGTTTTGAGGAATACTGCGAATGAGAGTTGGTGGTGGAAGGTTGATTTGTGAATCTGGAAGGGATATTTAGAAAGTAGGTGAATGACTGAAAATAGAGATCAGAATGTTTTGAGCTGTCGAGAAGTGAAGTCCAGTAGTAGACGGTAGTGTACGGAGAGTGAGAAAGCCGGTGTAGTTCCGTGAGTGTGGAGTATCTATCGTGGAACGAGAGGTAGGCCAGGTTGAGAGTAAAAGAACCTCCTTGAGCCAAGAGTGTCCCGGTAGCTGATTGCAGTTTCGAAAAAGGTAGAATACAGCATCACGACAGAAGCAGGTACGAGAGCTATACGAGCTAGTTTTCAAAGGAGAACATTACTGAAAGCCAGGACGAGGTTTTGATCGCAGCCAAGGATAGCAGGAAACGGGTCTTGTGTGAAGACATTCTCAGTTCACCAGAAAAAGGTCAGTCTCATTTGTTTGGACATGAATGTATGGGTTTTTCGTATTAAATACCACATTATAAATTGAAGAACATAATAAATAATATCAGAAAAGCTTCATCAAACTTAAATAGAATTGTTGCTAATAAATCATAATAGTTAAATGTTAATAAAAACTTTCAATTGGAAACCAAAAGGAAATAAGATTCCCATTTGTAAATGTTATGTTTAAGAAAAATAAGATCTAGCAAATATTAAGCAGTGATTGCCATTTAAATAAAATAAACAATATTTTGATTATAATTGTAACCCATATGTGTGTATTATTTTACTCTTTTCTTTCCTATCCCGATTAGGAACCATTGAGAAATACTTAGAAGCCACGTAAGTAAGTAATTAAATTTATAAAAAGCCCTGAGATTGAAAACATATTGATATGTGATCTGGTAAATTAATTAGATTATTATTAATGCATTGATTAAATTAAATAACAAATAAGAATATCATCTCATATCAATAATCAAGATCACATCAATATATATATATATATATATATATATATATATATATATATATATATATATATATATATATATATATATATATATATATATATGTTACACTTGAAGTTTCCGCGGGAGCTATATGTGCTTTCTGTTGTTTTCCGGGTTTGACTCCGCATTGAATAATTTTGGTTTTGAGAAAAACCATTATTTTGACGACGTTTCGGCAAGATCTCACTTGCCATTGTCAAGTCAGGTGGTTCCGCTTCTCGCTGCTGCTTGAAGTAAACTGATCGAATATATATATCGAATTTTGGATGTTAGTGCAAGGAAATACCAATAGCAGACCTAAAATTTACAGTCCACAATCAAATTCATCATTGCGTTAACATTTATGGCCCTTATAACCGTATATCTTCTACTCTCTATTTTTAATTAAATAATTTTTAAATTCAAACGTGAGTATACCTCGTCCAATTTACTTACCGTTGCACGTCATCCGCGCCATAGCCTGTGACACGATACCAACACGAAATATCTAGGCGGTAGGTGTGTTCCCCTTTAGAATTATTTTGATTCTAAAAAAGAACACACCCACCGCCTAAATATTTCGTGTTGGTATCGTGTCACAGGCTATGGCGCGGATGACGTGCAACGGTAAGTAAATTGGACGAGGTATATACAGTCAGAAGCAACTCGTATCAGCCATTTTCCCATTCATCGCTAGCGATCGATATATTTACCCACATAACAATGATGTTCGCATCATGTTCAAAGCATATACTACCAACATTCGTCGGAGTATATTCTTTTTAGTATATGCGTAGTACAAGCGTAGCATGTACCATAAAAAACATTCTAAATTTCATGTTCTTTGCATATACTTTAAGGAATATCCTCGTACCGAATATACTGAGTACATTCGTGTAAGTAGTATCTCGGAATATTCAAAAAAGTTTATTCTTAGAATATACCTTTATCGAATATTACATAAAAGTATATACTTGACACATACTTATAAGTACTTTTACAATATCTTAAAAGGAATATGTGTATGGATAGGAAGAATAATGTTAGCCTATATATATATATATATATATATATATATATATATATATATATATATATATATATATATATATAGGCTAACAGATTATCAACTTCGTTATGAATAATTAATAAAATTTAAAAATATATGTATGTAGGCACTACTATTGAACTACCGAATTCATTATTTAAAATTGTTTTAATTGTATGGTAAAAATGTTTAAAAATTAATTGTATTAACGAAAAAGGAGAAATTCTCGTTTCGCTTTCATCATTGAAATGCATTTACTTAAGCTTATCATGAGTATTCTTAGAATTTTATTTTTACATGGAATTGACATTCAGATAAGCTGAGCCAAAACCCACAAACAAAGAGGAAACGACCGCTTCATACCTGCATACGGGGTAAGGGGTTGGGGGGTTGGGAACAAAGGCAAAATACAAAATATGAAAAACAGTTAGGCAAGGCATTTGGCATTTGTATTTGTATCTACACTACACTCTACACTCAACACTATCACTGTCTATGCGGGATGTGTATTTTGGTCTGTGCTGTGTTATGAGGAAGACCGAGTATTTCTACAAGGAATAGGAACATGCATAATTAACCTATTTATTTTGTTTGTGGTCAACTTACAAATAAAATATTCATTTTGGTACTTCAATATTACTTAAATAGCAAGTATGTATATAGGTACATATAAACAACATATAAATTTTAGTTATTTACATACATATTTTACATAATATATATTTGGGTACTATAGGTATATTCAGCATTTTTATTTTTATATGCAAATAAACTAAATATAATATATACCTAAATATATATACCTACTTACCTATATAATATTTATATAACTAACAAAAATTTATATATGTATTTCATATTTACTTTTTAAGTAATATTGTAGAATGTACAAACTACATTCTCATATATAATATGTAAATTTAGTAGAAAGTAGAACCTAGGATGAGATTCGGTGATGCTGAAAACATACTTCTGAGCAATATATAGCACTTCCTTGGAATATTCTTCCCATATACTAAAAAGTGCATTCTTCCTATATACTAAAAAGATGTGCGGTAGTACATTCTAAGTATATAAATCCTCCTTAGAATGTTCTAAAACGGATATTCTTGGTATATACTGAAAAGAAGTGCGGTAGTACATTCTAAGTATATACATAGAACGTTTAAGTACTGTAATGTAGTATATACTCAGCATCTGCTCTGCACATTCCCAATGGTAATTACGCATATTCTCAGCATATACTTTTTCTGAAAAGTATGTTCTATGAATATACTAAGAACATGAAATTGTTATGTGGGTAGTATACGCCGGTCAGTAAAAATCATAAGTGCCCAAACTACTCAAATCGAGCGTCGCACTAGTACCTATTTGTTTATATTCTAAAAATAATCTATCGTATCTGCCTATCATTAAATGTTTTCAAGTTTTTTGTAAATTAGACCATTTATATCGAATATCCATTAAAATCACATAAAATCAATTAATTTTCAATCATAGCGGGTAAATATTATAATATCAATTATCTATCACATCTAGTGTAATATTTAACTAATTAAAATTATAAAATCAGTCAATTTTCGATCATAGCGATTAACTATTATACAATTATCAATTATCTATCACATCATTCATATCTAGTGTAATATTTATCGTTATTTTATCTTTAAAATAGTATCTTTAAAATTATCTTTATCTTTAAAATCATTATCTTTATTATCTTTAAAATCTATTAAAATCAAATCGTATCAGAATGTCTCTGAAAAAAGCCGTAAGAAAAAGGGATAATTACACAAACACGATTACAGAGTGTTATGTTTTTTCTCAACAAGCCTCCACCGATGCACAAGCAAAGGAACAGTTTCATGTAAGATTTCTTGACTTGGAAAACATTTACGATAGCTTTGGGGAGGCTCACAACGAGGTCATAATGGAAATAGACGAAAAGGAGGAGGACGAATTTAAAGCCCATGATAAAATAAGGTCGGAAGTCCAAAAGTACTATTATTCCTGCAAAATAGCGTTCTCCAAGCTGTTTCCAGATACCAGTTCTTCAAGTAATGCGGATTATGTGCGTGCTGAATCCGCCCCTCATTTGAAAGAATTGGGAATACCTACTTTCAGAGGAGACAGAAATCTGTGGCCTACATTTTTTGAGCTCTTTAATAATCTTGTTCACAATAATCAAAACATTACATCTAGGATGTAAGGCAAGGAGCCCTTAAAATTGCTTTCGGGTATTCAAATCACATCAGATAATTGAATGGTGGGCTACAACAATGTTGTAAGCGACAGAATTGAGATTATGCAGGAGATGAAAAAAACATATTGACAGCCCTAACAACACAAAACATTCCAGGAATGTACTATCAAAGTTCTCTTAATGTTTGAATGTACTGGACATTCAAGGAACATTCGGTGAATATCTGATTAAGTTATTCGTGGAATGTTACCACAAGACATTCTATGAACATACTACCAATGTCCTATATTTTAAGAGAGCCCATTTACTATTCAATTTGCATTCATTTTCAAATTTGCTGCGCGTGTATATGTATTTAGGCAATCCAAACCACGTGACTTCTGGTTCTGGTTGGCATGGCATACAGGTTACAGAGGTTATGTTTGTAATATCATTTCATTTCATCATTTCACTGTTTATCGTCATATTTTGGATTCATTTGGATTTCGTTTGCTGTATTTTGTGAACTTTATAAACTATAAGTGATTATTTAAGGAAATTATTATTGGAGACACCAGATGTTTGGAGGAAGGTAGGGCAAACAATTTTTATCAATGTTCATTTTTCTCTGATATTTATCAATATTGATGAATTTTGCAAGCAATAACATTATTTCTTTTATTGTTTTAGATATTTATTGAACCTGAAAATAATTGGGGATTTAGATCCATATACAATTCAGTCAGAATTGGATTTTACCATAAAGTGCATTCCACCAAATTACTATTATAGATATTATAGATGAAAGCATACAAAAGCCTTCAGGCACATAAATATTTTACAGCTGGAATTGTTTTTAAAGTTGGAGTAAAGTTGGAAGTCACAAGCAACAACTTCGTAAGTACCTACAAGAATATTGAGGAAATCCAGCTCCTGGATACTACTGGGCCAACTAGAAGATTGAAGAGGACAAAGCCTTTTGAACTAGTTTGAGTGATAGTGAAAAGCAGAGCATAATGCTTGTGTGCATGTGTATGTTAGAATAGTGCGGTTAGAAAAGCAGAGCATAGTGCTTGTGTGCCTGTTAGATTAGATAAGAGACGCTATGGGTACGCTCTTCATTTTAAGGAACAGTAGTAATTTAGGTTAAATTAAAATTGCTCATTGGTCAGAGTTATGACCAGATTGTAATTCTAATGAACAATTCAATACAATGAATCGTCATCGTAGTGATGATTATGGAAAAAAATATATGACAAGATTTTGTGCAATAAAAATGTTTATATTTATCAAGGATGTATTATTTGGTATGGCTACATATACAGTCGGAAAAATGAAAGAATACCCATGAATGAACATATAAAACACGCTGTATTTTTCTGTCACCGTGTTACAAAGAAAATTGTCCAGTGCAGTAACAATAATTATTACATGTACTTGTGCTGACCAGTTTTTTGTGTGACACGGTGACAGGAAAATACAGCGTGTTTTATATGTTCGTTCATGGGTATTCTTTCATTTTTCCTACTGTACTACTGATATATCGTCGGTGATGTGACAATACCTCCTATCTGCTTTTTCATGAATTTTGTAGGAGATGAAAAACTTGTTTGGGCCACCTCGTGTTTTCATATATTTTTTGATTTGTTTTGTAGTAAATTCAACTATCTATTTACTACAAAACAAGTCAAAACTTACGTATGAAAACAGGAGGTGACCGTAAAAAATTTTTTTCGTCTCCTGCAAAACTCATGAAAAAACATATAGGAGGTATTGTCACATTACTGACGATATATTTCAGAGAATGTCTAAAAAATATACTTTGAATGTCCTAAGAACATTCATGGAATGTTTCAACAAGACATCCAGTCTAAACAATATACTGTGAATGTTCAAAGAACATTCGTAGACATTCATGGAATGTTCCAACACGACATTCAAGGAATGTTTAAAATGCTGACACAACACTTTCCTGGGACTTTCCAGGGACGTTCGTGTGCTTTTGGGGACATTGCAGGAATGTTTTCAATGTCCTGTGTGTACCTTCTAGGAACATTCCTGGAATGTTTTGTGTTATTAGGGAAGCTATTTATGAACATACGGATACCAACATTGCGGTACGAAAAACTCGGGGAAGGCAAAATGTTTTTAGCCAGATTGAAAGATGCTCGCATTGGTCTTTGGATGTACAATAATATTGTATTAAAACCTCACTTTGACCCAATATGTCGCTTACAACATTGTTGTAGCCCACCATTCAATTATCAAATTTGTTATGATAAATTAGTAAACAGATATCAGAACAAAAGGCTTATTGCTGATAATTCTATTGGTAATATGCTAAAAAGTAGTTTAAAAAATGATTCGCCCAAAGAATTACGATCATTGCTAGATAAATATTCAGAATCTATCGAAATCTTAAATTCCCTTCAGCTCCCTGACTATTACGATTATATAAAATACTTTATCTTGGCCGAAAAATTGGATGTCAACACACGCACTGATTTTGAAATGACACATACCTCAGTTTCCTTTCATACCTATGATTCACTCTATAAATTTCTAGAAAATAAATGTAAGGCCTTAGAATCAGTCCAACATTTACATTCTAACAAACCATCTAAATCAACAAATCAAAATTCTTCTCAAAATAATCAAAACAATTATCAGAAATCTCAAAAACAACCTTTCAAATTAAATCAAACTTTTTCTGCGTTGACTAACACTGAAAATACCAAAAATCACACTATCAGCTGTTTTCAGTGCGCGAATCGGGTCACGTGCTTTCAAAATGCAAAAAATTCCTAGATTTATCCCCAACTAATCGCTTATCATTCGTTAAACAAAAAAAGCTTTGTTTAGCGTGTCTTCATCATTCTCATACAGTGGATTCCTGTTCATCAAAATATTCTTGTAAAACTTGTTCGTCAAAATGGCATAACTCACTTTTACATATCTCAGAAACTAATCCATCCATTCAGATGTCAATCACAGAAAATGTGGTGCAAAATAATCAACCACACACATCTACTACTTATCACACTTTTTCTACCTTAACTGGAAAATTCTTGCTTGGTTCAGCTGTCATAGATATCAGAGATAAGTATGGTAATTTTCAACCAATAAGGGCATTATTGGACTGTTGTTCTGAAGTAAGTTATATCACTGAGAAGTGTTTGAATCGTCTAAACTTACCTAGATATAACTATTCCACTGAAATTGGCGGCATAAATCAAATGTCATCATCTACCTCAAAGGTACTCGTTCAGTGTCAGATTAAGCCTCAAAATCAGATCAGTCCCTTATTTAATTTTCAGGCCGTTGTTGTAGATACCATTTCGGCAAGAGCGCCTTCATTTACTTATACTTGCGGTCCGTGGGAACATTTAAAAAATTTAAAGTTAGCTGATCCTAATTATTTTGAATCTAAACCTATAGATGTCCTCCTTGGCTGTGAGTATTTTGTAAACTTTCTTACAGGAGGTAAACTGGAAGGTCCAGAAGGCCAACCTTCTGCCCTTGAGACAATTTTCGGCTGGGTAATCATGGGTAAAATTGACGAAAATCTTGGTAGTTTATCACAAACAAACTGTTATCTCACTAACTCCTCACCGTCCATAGAAAATATCATTGCCAAATTCTGGGAGGTGGAAAAAATACCTTCTTTACAAATATTATCACCTGAGGATCAACAAGCAGAATCTATTTTTAAATCGACTGTGCAGCGTCTTTCGACAGGTCGGTTTATAGTAGACTTACTTTTCAAAAATGAAATTATCCCTGATCTAGGAAATACCTATTCTCAGTCACTTCGCAGGTTTTTTCTTCTCGAAAATTGTCTTATCAAAAATCCTGATCTTTACTCATCATATTCAGAATTCATGAAAGAGTATCTAGACACAAATCATATGTCTTTGGTTTTACCTAATTCGGAAAAACCTATCTTATCATGTTACTTGCCGCATCATTGTGTCTTAAAACCAGAGAGCGTATCCACAAAATTGCGTGTTGTTTGGGACTGTTCAGCGAAAGGCCCCAAAAACATTTCTCTCAATGACACCTTATTATCAGGCCCTAAACTCCAAAAGGACATCGGTTCTTTATTGCTTACTTTTCGATTAAATCCAATAGCTTATATTACAGACATCAAAGCAATGTTTAGGCAAGTTTTAGTTAATCCTGTACATCGTCCTTTTCAAAGGATATTATGGCGCTTTTCACCCAATGATCCTATTTCAGAATATGAGCTCAATACTGTTACTTTTGGCATGACATGTTCACCTTATCTGGCCATGCGCACATTGAATGAACTGGCTTGTCAAGAACAAGAAAGCTTTCCTTTGGCATGTGAGGTCTTAAAATCATCAGTTTATTGTGATGACATATTAGGAACCAGTCCTTCAATTGCGCATGCGTTAACGCTCCAAAAGGAACTTATTGGCTTATTAAAATCTGGGGGGTTTGAACTTAAAAAGTGGGCTAGTAACTGCCCAGAATTATTATCTACCCTGCCAGAATCTGATCGGCAAATGCCTCTTTCCTTTGATAAAGAAGAACCACATTTTATCAAGGTCCTAGGGTTGCAATAGCACCCCAAAAATGATATTTTTTCTTATAATTGTCAAATGAAAAACAAGCCTCCTACAAAACGCTCTATCTTATCTATCATTGGAACTATTTTCGATCCTTTGGGTTTTTATGTCCAATACTTTTGTTAGATAAATTTCTTCTTCAACAGCTTTGGATTTTAAACATAAGCTGGGATGACACTGCAGACCAAGTTATTATATCGATTGTTGGAATAATCTTCACTCAGAGTTTCCATTATCTAATATCACTCTACCTAGACAAATCAAATTATCAAAAAATCAATCTTGTTAATTAATCGGTTTTTGTGACGCTTCGAACCGAGGATATGCATGCGTTGTGTATTTTCGAGTGGAAGAAGAAAACCACATATCTATCTCTCTCACTTGTGCAAAATCGAGAGTTGCACCTATCAAAACACAAACCTTAGCGAGATTAGAGCTCCTCGGCGCTTATCTTTTAAGTGATCTTATCGATTTTATCTTATCTACGTATTCAAATCAATTAACAGTTACCGAGATAATTACGTTCTGACTCTCAAGTGGTTTTAAAATGATTATCATCCTCACCTAGTCGTTGGAAAACGTTTGTGGCCAATAGTAGATAAACTATACCAATTCTAGAACACAAGTAGGGTGGGGAAACCGGTTATGCAGGCATAATCGGTTTTCCCACCCTACTGTGTTCTAGAATTGGTATAGTAGGTCGAGGTCAATGTCAAGGTCAATGTCAAGGGCAATTTCAAGGTCATTTAAAGTTATTACTGTAATGAATACTTTTAAATAATGCTTTATTAACTATTTATTACACTGTTAGACATATGTTTTATATTTTCAAGTGCAGACTTGCATAAATGACAACTGGATTGCGCCGGTGCTGAACCTGCGAGCTCTGTTCTCCACTCGGGACGATTAAAATGTACATAACATGGTAGACGTGTCTGAACCTCAAAATCTTGAACTGCTTTAGTGGGTAATTTATACCAAGATTGAAGTAATTCCCACGGATGTACATATTTTCTAAAATATTGTAGAGTAAAATTTTCTAATTCTGCTGCTGTAAACTTGTACAACGGTTTTTGCGGGTGTTGAGCCATTATGAAAGCTTTGTAACAACACTCCATTGCTATTGAACGGTTAATGTCCTTAAAAATCAAATATATCTACTTTTGTAACTCAACTGAGACATGCGCAGTGATTCAAACGTAGACTACATAAATTGTGGATAGTTGTGGGGATCTTTAGTAAAATTTTGTTCTTCGTGTCCAGTCATTTAGTAAATTCGTCGTGAGAAGTCAGAAAGGTAATAAATATTTTTAGTCAATATTGTTGCTAACTTTATTAATTTTAGTCATGGATGCGTGTGTAGGCGGTAGAAAAGTACTCGATGTCGTTGAAGCAATTAGAAACTTGAAATGGGTTTTCAATGACATGGCAGATGATTTCGAGTACGAAGCCGAACGAGCTGTTATAAGAACAAGAAGGTACACGGTAGAAGAGTGTACCGAAGAAGCAACCAAATACCACAAGGGAGCGAGAATATGTGAAGATTATCTCTCTGACGTGATATGCATGTGTTGCTTTTTTAAAAAAATAAAAGACCTAGGGCTGACTGATTTCTTAAATCAGTTCAAAGATGTTTTACCTACTGAAGATGATGGGGTAGATACTGTAAATACATGTAGATATAATTAATAGATAATATATTTTATTTTGTAGTTTTCATTTCAAAACAACATATCGTTAAAATTGGAGGAATTTATGAAAAAGATCAAGGAACTAAAGGAAAAAATAAAACAATTTGAAGGTAAACAAATAATGTTCAAGTCTTTTAGTAAACTGCACTTAAGTAAACCGTATACTATGTAATTGTTAATAAATTATAATAATAATGTATTGTTTTATTTATAACTAAGAAATAAAACAAAAATAAGATATTATATTTTTATTTTTGCATTAAAAAAGTATCATACAACCAAAATACATTAGATAAAGCACAAATACATTTTTCACTATTATGATAAAAACAAGCAGGTTCCTTAACTTCTAATGATGGTTGTTCATCCAATTCATACAAAGGAACAGCAATGTATTTTTTTAAATAATTTTTCTTTTCCAAACCTTTGACGTAAACTGCATCGGCGTTTCGTGTAATATCCTTTATAATATTTGCAAAATGATAAAGGGGTGTAGAACCAAAATTCCAATCAATGCAGTGATGATTTCTTGTTAACCAAGTTGCCTGTCTCTGTAAATCGGGAGATAACATTCTAATTGGAAACGGAGACTTAAACACGTAATGGCAAATTTGTGTTCCATTGAAAGCAGCTAGTTCTTTAACTATAAATTTATTATTTTCTATTTTAAACCCTTGAACGTCTATTACTAGCTTCATCGTAACAACTAACATCCTGAATAAGGTGCAGCCCTTTTATTGTTGTCTTACAATTTTGGTTAAAGGATTGTAAAAGAATTCTTTTTCATGTAATATTAGACAATATGCGGAAACATTATTTCCCACAGATTTACTGGTTTCAAACTCTATTCTCAAAACAACAGAACCACTTTGAATAATTTCTTTTTGTCTTGAACAGTCAGTATGGACTATGGGGGCATTATTTTTAAATTCTTCAGGATTAAATATTGGTTGATTAGTTTGAAGGTGATAATAAGATTCTTGGAAATTAGCAAACATCTCATACAATGTTGCAAAACGGTTACTGTCAAAATCCAAGTTGAGATCTTGATAAGGATATCGCTCAGAATTAAGGAACATACGAATATTTGTTAAATTGCAGTGATCAAATTTACTCATTTCTTTCAGCATTTTTCCTTTTCGACCATCATGGAAAGCTACTACAATATGCCGAGGACTTTCTAATTTTGTAGTTGTTTTTACTGGCCAAGTATGACGTGTTGAATTATTTAAAGTGGGATATTCAATTAATTCCCAACTTCTAAATTTTATAGGTAGTTCCGTATTACTACGAACTATTTTGTTTAGCCGCAATTGTTCGCTAATATTAGGTAAAATATGAGGTACATTCCAATAAAGTTTATTAATTTCAATTTTTGGTTTTTCTGTTTCATCTGTAGCAATAATAGCATCAATATCATCTTTTTCTCGTATCAAGACTAGTTCTTGTCTCATATTAATTATAATTTTCTGAAAATCTTCGAAAAATCCAGACCAATTTTTTAACGGTATGCATACATTAAAATTACCATGCGTATCAAGCTTCAGTTTATCTTCTTTTGGAAACCAACCAGCATTTTGTAAGAGTTTACTCTGATTTTCATTAAGCGACAAGTAGTTTTTCAAAGTTGAAATGAAACCGATTTCGTACGGAATCAATTATAACACCATTTAACTCATACCTCAATTCTCTAAACAAATATGAAATACCGGTATTAATAAATTGAAATTTTGTAGGGACTTTATTGTCTTCAGTTAACATTTTTCCTTCTATGGATATGTAACAGAAATAGAGAGAATAAGAGAATAAGAAATAAAGACAACAGCATTGCTACGAATAGAGCCGAAATCCTTAAGGTTGTCGAATCGTTTTATCGCGAAATGTATGAGAGCACCAACGCAAGGCAAGATCAGCTCCTGTCCAAAATCACAAACCAGGGATCAGAATTAATGCCAGAAGTAACACCATACGAAGTTAAAAAGACACTTTCAGAAATGAAAAATAGTAAATCCCCTGGCGATGACGGAGTAGTGATCGAGGCAATCAAACAAGGTGGAAATAAAATTATCCAGGTTTTGGCCAAACTTTTCACCGAATGCATTTACCAAGGAAAAACGCCTTCTCAATGGAACAATGCAGTCATTGTTTTATTGCACAAGAAAGGTGACATAACAGATCTAAAAAACTACCGTCCTATCAGTCTGCTATCACACATATATAAACTTTCACAAAAATTATCAAAAAGAGACTGGAGTCTAAGTTAGACTTCTATCAGCCTAGAGAACAAGCTGGCTTCAGATCCGGATACAGCACTAACGACCACTTACTGGTAATAAAAAACTTGATCGAGAAGTCTGCGGAATACAACAAACCATTGGCACTGATATTCGTGGACTACGAGAAAGCGTTCGATACCATAAACCAGCAGAAAATGTTAAAAGCATTGACAGAATGCCGAATAGATTATCGCTATACTAACATGATAAAATATATCTACCACAACGCAACGGCTAGCGTAAGACTATCTGATCAACAAACAAATAAATTCTGTATACAGCGAGGACTACGGCAAGTAGACACCATCTCACCAAAGCTGTTCACAACCCTTTTAGAACACAGTTTTAAGAAGGCAGATCTGAACGAATATGGTATCAACATAAATGGAGAGAAGCTCAGTCATTTGAGATTCGCAGATGACATCGTCCTTATAGCCGATCGTATGGATGATGCAATAATAATGTTGAACAAGTTATATTACGCTTCCTTAGAGGTCGGACTAAAGATTAACATCAACAAGACGCAAATAATGACTAATCTGGTGCTAAATCGTAATATTGTTCTTGATGGAATGAATATTGAGCAGACTGCATCTTATAAGTACTTGGGACATGAAATTCGATTGGGAAGAGATAACCAGACGTGCGAGCTCCCACGTCGCATAGGATTAGCCTGGGCAGCGTTTGGTAAACTGAGCTCTGTATTTAAATCGCACTTACCCATATGCCTGAAAAGGAAAATCTTTGACCAGTGTGTATTGCCTGTACTCACTTATGGAGCGGAAACATTAACACTCACAAAAAAGGTAGTGAACAAGATTCGCATAACTCAAAGGGCTATGGAGCGCCAGATGTTGGGTGTCTCCCTGAGGGACCGAATCCCAAACGAAGAAATACGTCGTAGAACAAAAACAGCGGACGCCGTCGAAAGAATCGCGTCGCTCAAGTGGAATTGGGCAGGACACGTCGCCAGATTGTCAGACAACCGATGGACAAAACGTATTGTCGAGTGGAGGCCACGAGAAGAAGCACTACGGAGCAGAGGACGACCACCAACCAGATGGGCTGACGATCTGAAACGTATTGTCGGCAACTGGATGCAAGCCGCACAAAACAGAGAAAGATGGAAAGAGCTGAGGGAGACCTATGTCCAGCAGTGGACGCGTACGGGTTGATGATGATGATGATATGTAACTGTTACATGGTAATGTATAAGCATCTATCTAGATCTTGAATAGGAATTCTAATTTCATCATTATAGTTTAAATTAGATGTATATGGTTGATACGTGTGATACTGATAATCTTCAATGGTTGTATCGCTAAAGGGTTGACCTAACACGTGCAAGATTTCCATTATACTAAGGGCCGGTACTTTATGTCCCGGTTAAACCTCGGTTAGCTAACCGAGGTTTAATCGGGACAGAAAAGTACCTCATAGGGCCTCTTGCGTTGTCTTCTTCTTAACGTGCCCTATTAAGTCCCCTTGACGTTGGCGATTAACATGGCGAAACTGTCTCTGTCTCGAGCTATTCTAAATAGGTGTTCTGCTTTCTTTATTCCTGTCCACTCCCGGATATTCTTCAACCAAGAGGCCTGCTTTCTACCAATTCCTCTGCGTCCTTCGATTTTACCCATCATAATAAGTTGAAGAATATTATACCGGTCTCCCCTTACTACGTGTCCAAAATAGGCCATCTTTCTATATTTGATGTTATCAAGCAGCTCACGGGTAGCATTTGCTCTCTTAAGGACTGCCACATTTGTCAGCATAGCCGTCCATGGTATTTTTAGAATACGTCTGTGCAGTCACATTTCAAAGGCCTCCAAACGGTTAATGGTGGATATTTTTAATGTCCATGCTTCGACACCATACAAGAGGACTGACCAAATGTAGCATTTAATCATGCGCTTTCGAAGTTGAAGTTGCAAGGTATCATTACAGAAGAATGACCTCATTTTTAAAAATGTCGTTGTAATAAAAAAAATGTCTTGCGTTGTAATAAAAGCAATTATAATTATTATTATAATTATTTATGAATATAATAATAAGTATAATTGCGTTTATGTCTATGTTATGCATATATTTATGTCCCGATTAAACCCCGGTTAACTAACCGGCTGTTAACGGAGACATAAAGTACCGGGCCTAAAACTTGAAAACCAAGTAATTTCAAAAATTTACGATTCTCCGATGTTAACAGCTTAGATGTTGTTGTTCTACTAATTTTTTACTGAGATGAAGTCTTTTATAGGGATAATTACTTTGATGAAACCGCCAAACCATTTTTACTCAATTTTTCTAAGATGTAGACGAACAGTAATTGTTTCTTTATTAAAATTAACTAAATTTCCTTGTTGATCTAAAACTCGTACAGTTATGTTGTTTATCGTCTTATTGCTTACAGGATAATACAAGATGGTTAAAGGTTGCTCAACTATTTTATACCCATTAGGAACTTGAGGAAAAAAATTGATGAATAATATGTACAGCCTTTCCGTTTAGGAAAGATCCAATAGCAATATTACAGTCAATACAGATTGTATTAACTTTTAAAATATTTACTGTATTCGTGGATGTAAAAAGTGTATTTGGTTTAAGTTTCTTTCTTTCGAAACCTAGTAAGCTTCCTATAGAATTATCAACATCAAAATTAATCCAATCACTACTTTTAATACTTATCCTGTTTGTATTTATATCTGGCCTTATACGAATTGCGCTACCTGTTTGAATCATTTCATTTTTAATGAGTTTAATTATATCACCAACTTCGTAAGCACCTACAGGAATTTTGAAGGTAAACTCGCTGTTTTTACCCCACACAAAAACATTATTGTGAACATCAACATTTGGAATACTGTTAAAAGTATCAAAATTTGCAACACCAATTTCATAATCGAAATTGTCATCGAGATAAATGGGAGGATTGTAATCATTACTGAGAATTGATGATTCCCCAGTAAGGGTAAATGTGACTGACATGATGGTTCAAGTATAAATTATGCTGAATGATTAATTATAGTAATTAAATAAAAATCTTAAACAGTTTTGACCACAATTAAAAGAATTAAAATTTTGAATGGCATCATAGTTATATACTATAATAGCGTTTCCATTACTTTGAAAATATCGTACTAATTCAGTAGGAGGAGGTAAATTTCCATAACTATCAAAATAAGTAATTAACGTATCTTGTTTAGCATATGCAGTCCAATGTGTACCATTTCCGCTTTCAGTATCGTGGTTTACTATACCTGATTCATGTTTTCGTATTACATTAGGTAAAGAATCACGCATAAAAACTCCACGAAAATGAGGAATATGCAACAAACCAGCATATTTAACAAGATCTATATCAGTCATTGCTCGCCTTGGTAGCTTTAACGGGAGTTTTTTGAATACGGCTTTAAATGGAAACCTTTGCCGCGACGTTTTATTCCGTAACCTTTGTACGGTCTTAGATAAAACCCCGCCCCCTTTTTTGCTGCTTGTTCCATTGCCAAATTATGTCTCTGTTGTTCAGCAAGTTTTTCACGGTCAGCTTTGGCGTCGTTAACTGCTTTGGCAATTCCAGCTGCACCTCCCCCAACAGCTCATAACGCTCCGAGCAATGGTAACAAGAAAGGTAAAAAACCACCTTTCTTGGGAGCTCGAATAATGCGTTGCTTTTTCTTCAACGCCCCGCCTTTTTTTGGTTTTTTAGAAAACCCCATACCCAATTTACGTTTACCTTTCATTGTTGTCGTTACAAACCAAGCTGCAATCTTTTCACCTAGTTTAGCGTTTTTAGATTTTACCCGTTCCCAAGCTCTATTTTCCAAGATTTTATCTGCTTCGTGTCTTGCACTTAAATTTTTATGTTGGGAATATGCAATATCGTGTGCTTTACACGCAGCGTCTAATGCATTAATTCCTTCGTCCCCTCTCTCTAATCGTTGCTGTAAGCGAGTCCCAGGCCCGCAAAATCGGTATCCAGGTATGTGTGCTTCGAATGGAAGTTTGTTAATGAGACTGTTGACTAACCCTTTTCCTAGACGTGTTTTCACTTTCGCACGCTTTACCATTATGATATTTATTTATATATTGCAATCTATTTATACTATCAGTTATCAGCTGAACGTTATGAAGATAGTTCAACAAAAGAATCGTTTACCTATTGAAAGTCATGATAGTGATGAATTTAAAGCAGGGAAGCATGGTTGTTTGTTTGGTGGGGATTCTAAGAGAGGACTTATTGTTGGGGCTAGTGGCTCAGGGAAAACCAATGCTATGTTATCTTTAATTGATCATCCTAATGGATTAAGATTTGAAAATGTCTATGTGTATTCTAAAAGTTTACATCAACCAAAATATGCATATTTGCGAAATTTAATTAGCCCAATCAAAGAAATAGGGTATGAGGAATATGACAATGTAGAAGACATCATTGCTCCGGAAGATATAAAAAATAATTCTGTTATCATATTTGACGATGTAGGTTCATGCAATCAAAAAATTATTCAAAGTTACTACTGCTTTGGTCGTCATAAATCTACAGATTCTTTTTATTTATGTCAAACCTATTCAGCAATTCCAAAACAACTGATTAGAGATAATGCAAATTTTTTAATAATTTTTAAACAAGATATGACAAATTTAAAACATATATATGATGATCATGTGAATATTGACATGTCCTTTCAAGATTTTAAAAATATGTGTTCTCACTGTTGGAAAGATAAATTTGGTTTTTTAACCATTGACAAAGATTGTTCATTATCATCAGGTCGGTATAGAAAAGGCTTTGATGCATATATTAGTATATATGCTTATAGTTTGCTTATATTTTATTTAGTTATAATGAATCCTCAAATAACTAAACAACTGATTAAAGGTAGAAAAGCCTTAAAAGAAAAATATAAACGTTTAAAAAGTGGTATTACTAATTCTCAAATTGAATTAGAAAAAAGCTATGCTCCTCTTACAAAGCCTATCAAAGAATTGGTTACTGCGTTTAATCAGCCTTCTATTAAAAAAGAAATCTCAGACAGTCCCATTCCCACTTCTAATTTAACTCCCATTAAAAGAGATCCAACAACTTTTAGACGATTAACATTTTTGTCACCACAAGAAAGATCTCAACTAGATAGCACCCGTATGGTCAAAATAGAAGGCTTGTGCTGGCAAATAAAGCCTATTTCGCGATGGGCCACATATTCAAATCGCGAGACGTACACCGGAAAACAAAACTCCGGGTATATAAAACAATAATCAGGCCCATAGTAAGTTATGGCTGCGAAACATGGGTGGTGACACAGAAATCTGCCAATGCATTAGATGTGTTTGAAAGAAAAATATACCGTAGGATACTGGGCCCAATAAGTGAAAATAACAACTTGCGAATTAGGTATAATAGAGAAATATACGAGCAATATAGCGAACCAACTCTAGCACAATACACTAAACTGCAGAGATTACGGTGGGCAGGGCACGTGGTCCGCATGCATGAGAATTGAATCCCCAGAAAATTGCTAAATGCAAGAATGCAGGGAAAAAGAACTGTTGGAAGACCTAAAAAGAGATGGGAAGACGAAGTCGATGAGGATGCCAGGAACTTCCTGGGAACGCGTTCATGGAAAAGAACAGCGGTAAATCGAAATGATTGGAGAAGCTTGTTGAAGGAGGCCAAGGCTCAATTTGGGCTGTAGTGCCATTGGATGGATGGATGGATGGAGGTGTCACCAGGAAAATGTACCAATAAGTTTTTCAATTTAAAAATCTTTTAGTAATATTTTTAATATTTTCAATATTATTAATGTTGCTATTAGGATTGAAAAACTTCATCTTTCAATTGCCAGATGACGCTAGTCACCTACCCTATTTGTTTCAGTTGCAATGTGTGGCAAAAGCTCTCGGTGCTGGTCAGTTAGGATATGGAGAACCAGCCTAAGCTCTCTCCGATGAGATTCCTATAAGAATCGAAAATCTCGATTCAGAGAGCTGGATTGCACTCCGTATTCTAATTAAAAAGTAAGATTGTTTTGCCTTCGCATTGTAACTGAATAAAAATGGTACACATTTTTATTTTGTAAATGATTACTTTATACAAAAGTAACGATTTGTAACGAATCCTCGAAAGTAACTATAATCAACATCACTACTATTCCTTTGCCTTTGCCCCTACAGTGTAGGCAACCACAACCGACATTAATATCGTTTTTCTTTATAAAATTTTAAATTTTTATTATTTTCAATTAAAGCCAGTTTATTTATAATGCGCAAACGAGGAGCAATTAGGTGATTATACCCAGAAAATGAAAATTTATTCGAAATCTCAACTTTTTATTTGGTTATATCTCGAAAACGGAAAATCCGCAAATGAAATTTCGAATGGAGGGATTTTCTTACGTCAGAAACAGTCATTTTAGATATACATTACAATACAGATAATACTTTTGCAAATACAGTTTAGGACCACCAAAATGGAAAATTTTTTTCTTCGGAAAATTTTTAAGCTTTATGATTTTTAGTTTAAACCAGGTCTATTCGTAATCCTCAAACCAGAAGAAATTAAATGATATAGTTATTGTTATTTTTACAGCTTTTAATAAATATCCCGATAATGGAAATATATACTTTGGCGCTGTCCCGAGAAATTTCATTTTGATATAACTTAAAAATGGAATATCCGCAAATGAAATTTCAAAGGAGGGATTACATTTAAGTCAGGAGGAGTTATTTTGACTATGGTACATACTACTTTTAGCCTTACAGTTTAGGTTTACCAAAAGTGAAAATTATTCTGGCATTCCTTTGCCCCTACAGTATAGGCAACCAACATTAAAATCGTTTTTCCTTTATAACATTTTCAATTTTCACAATTTTCAATTAAAACCAGTTTATTCATAATCCGCAAACGAGGTGCAATTAGGTGATATGGTTATTTAGTGACTTTACGTCATTTTATACCCTGAAAATCGACATTTATTTTTAGCGCTGCGCCGAAATCTCCACTTTTGATTTGCTTATATCTCGAAAACGGAAACTCCGCAAATGAAATTTTGAATGGTGCAATTATCCGCAAACGAGGTGCAATTTTTTGAGCTATGGTAGAAGTCAAAATAACGACTTTGAAAAAACCGTTTCGCTAACTTTATGACGCTGGTTTGTTTGTCACCAAAAACATGGCGGTCACGTCAAAAATAACAATGGGTTGCCAGTGGTGGGTGTTCGTTGAAGGTTAAAATTTCATAAAAAATAAAGTAAATCATCATCTAAAATTAGTAATAAAAACATATGTATGTATTGAAACATATGTACGTAATATGAGCAACTTAATAAAACATTTACCGTACACAAATTCTTCATTTTAAATACATTTCATGTTGTTATTTTAAATACTCAATGCATAACAATACCCCAAAGATACGTCGATGATCAAAATCTCTGGTGTCAGTTTGGCTTCACTTTTGGTCAAGGATTACTCGTCCTCTCTCTTTCCTTGTCTAAGGTATATACCAATAACGTATGTCGTAGATATATTAATATTATGTGACACATGACAGAAGCTCGAAACAAATGACTGTGAATGAAAAGCCCTATTAACAGAGGTGGGATTACGAACACTCGATACGAATCGTATCCGCCATGTTTTACCATAGCGCCTTATGGTAAAACATGGCGAATACGATTCGTATCGAGTGTTCGTAATCCCACCTCAGGTCTTTGTGCCTATTCCATCCGTATTGACAGTTCATTGGTTAACCGACGAGAAGCTAATTCGCACACTTGATCCAACGTTGCCGGGTTGTACGGGTAACAGTCAATGCGCGGTAAATTTAAAAAAGACTATGCATTGTGCCAGCACACATCATAATATAGTAATATATTAATTTAATCATTAAAGATAGTCAGTCAATGGCGTGCGTCATACAGATTATATTTTCAAGTTTAATTTATGTCTTACTAATATACATGATAAAGCTCAAGCTAAAATAAGTTTATTCAAGCGTTTAAGCTATACATATATTTATATATTATGTACAAGAACTGTAAGAAATTTTATAAAAGTTACTAACGAAGAAAAAAACAAACAGATCGCTTCGTAGCGGCAATTAAGATTGCTTCGTAGGGGTAACTTTAAACATGGCCTGTTCTGTTAAGCCATAACAGAGGGTCACTTTAAATTGTCAGCCCGAGTGGGGAAAGAATTTGGCAAGATACTGGGTCAAATGTAAATACCAGGTAAATTCAGAATCAAGTACTAACTTACTAGCAACAACATTTATTACAGCAGTGAAATGGAAACAATACGCTATAAAGATAGCCTAACTAAGCGAGCTTTAATATATTACTTCAGACACATATTTGCCGTTTATTCCGCCTTTGAAATCAATAGGCAGTGATGTGTTGTTACCATATCAATCTCTAAAAGTTAAAGTTGATATAAAATTTATATACCTAAATTGTATTTGCCTAGCGATAAAAAATAGTGTTTTTCAAACTAAGCAATATCTTAAAGGCTTAAGGATTACGATAAAACGAACATATAGTCGTACCAAATTTATTTTGCAAACATGAAGTTGGTCAAGAGCAATCAAACAATTACACAGTTTAAAAAAAATCCTCTAATACATAGTATAACAATACTTGAATATATGCTACACAGGGTGTTATAACAGAAAAAAATAATAAGCAGTAGAATAAATATGATCGCCATTTACAATTATTGTGGCCTTCTATGGAAAGTTTTTGTTATCATTGGGTTTGAAAGTGTTTTTCACTCACTAATATCCTTGTAGTGTAGAGCACCAATTCAAGTTAAACTTGATATTGATTTTTGTGTTTGTTATTGTTTTGTATTTTTTTATGACTCTGTAAGCATTGTCTATAAAATTGTACAATTTTCTATGACAATGAAGCATATTTCTATTCTTTCATATTTCTATTCTAAGTTGTCTATTTCTTAAACCAAAGCATTGATTATTTATTACTACGAAATATTAATATCATCAATACTAATCTCACAATCAACCCATAGAAGTTGTCAAACAAATAAAATATTTGGGAATCATTCAGCCCTATTCCGTAACTTTTAACAAATCGAATAGAAATGACCAAGTCGAATCGTAATTACCCAAAATCGGAATGTTTGATATCTATCGCGTCATTTTTGTGTTTGGATCGGTATTCTGTAACTCATATCGTAATCGGAATCTCTGACTTCTATTTCACGCGGTTCTGAGGAGGTGGCAGCCGCGCAGTAACCAGCGAAATTGTGTTCTGTGACCTATTTTGTTACTTGAGATATGACACCGTTGCCATTTCCTCAATGTTTTCATACTTTCTTCATACTATCCTCAAAGTTTTGAGAAGTAAATAAAATATTCGTGTAAATACTGGATGCAAAAAGCTTAAAAGAGGATAAATGGTTTTAAATTAAAGTTAATTAAAATTGATATAAAAAAGAAGATAAACTGATAAATAAAAAAGATAAGTGAAGATAAGAAGTATAAATGCTTTTAAATCAAAGATATTTAAATTGATGTTATTAATTCATTATTATTAATAAATTATTTAAAATTGATATTACTAATAGTATGCAATCTTTAAGATTCGATTTCAGTTGAAATAACTGCTAAACAACTTTTCCCAAAAATGGCATCTTTTCTATAATTTGTTCAGGCTATGAGCGTTGACTGATAAATATACAAGTATACTGGTATAATATTTATTTATCAAGCTATTCTTGTGCATTATACCATTGATTGCAATTGTACAAGAAATATACGAACAAAATATGGCAACAATGTGAATGGGAAACATTCAGACGCCAAGTAGCAAATAAATAAGGTTAGGTCCAATTATTCATACTCGTACAACATGTCTAAATGAAATATATATAGTTCTCTAAACAAATAACACCACAGACTAAAAATTAAGCAGCTAAAAAAAGGTACAAATACTATAAATAATTATAAATAAGTAGTATGTAATTAATTATTTTTATATATAAAATATAAACGTCAAAACAAAACAAAATGCGCTTGCGTCAACCACAATTCCGATAATCGGAATCTCATCTCGACAGGGTAAATGCTGTCGAAGTGATTTC
The DNA here is from genome assembly GCF_917563875.1 of Diabrotica virgifera virgifera. Taxonomy (NCBI): domain Eukaryota; kingdom Metazoa; phylum Arthropoda; class Insecta; order Coleoptera; family Chrysomelidae; genus Diabrotica; species Diabrotica virgifera. Next base: position 180,840,473 of record NC_065443.1, on the reverse strand, counting down.
TATTCACATTACGATTGTAGAGATTCCGAAGTAGTTATGGAATACGGATTTGGACTATTTCTATTCGACTTGGTCACTTCTATTCGATTTTACTGACTTCTATCATCGAAATGAGTTACAGAATAGGTATGATTATTGATAATTTTGATTTCTGAAATCAAAATAAGAATAGAAAAAGCCAGATCCATATTCACTAAAATGAAGAGGGTGTTCTGTGGAAGAGATTTGAGCCTTGAAATGAAACTTCGCCTGATGAGATGTTACATACTTTCCTACTTTCTGTGCTGTTCTACAGAATGGAGTCGTGGACGCTGAAAAAGATTGATACCAAAAAATTAGAGGCATTTGAACTGAGGATGTATTGCAGAATCTTGAGAATATCATGGACGGAGAGAGTCACAAACGTCGAGGTCTTGAGAAGAATGAATAAAGGAAGTCATATTTACGATCAAAAAACGAAAACTGCAATACTTAGCGACACATTACAAGAGGCGAAAGATATGAACTGCTTCGAATAATTATGCAGGGGAAGATAGCAGGAAAAAGGTCCATAGGAAAAAGACGAAACTCCTGGCTAAAGAATCTACGGGAATGGTATAGCTGTAGCAACATCAAATTGTTTCAGTCAGCAGTTTCGAAAATACATATAGCCCTGATAATCGCCAACCTTCGGAACGAAGATGGCACTTGAAGAAGAAGATTGATAATTTATTTATTAACATTAAAAATATTTATTGATTACAGTTAATTTATTTAATGGAAATTAAGGTAATAATAATAATGTTTATTCAACACAAATATAACAATATACATAAAATAATAAACTATAAAATCTTCATGCGACTAAAAACATATCAAAGTGTATAGTTAATAAGAATAAACATAGGAAGCCACAAGAAAATAAATTTGCATGTAGCTATTATAGCCCAAAGTAACTCCTGTTGTTTATCCAAATCTTCACTAGTCAAAAGCCTTTAAATTAAAGTTCCAGCAGTTTTTCCTTTTTCTACATATTATATAAAAATATCTGGTGTTTGTTCCTAAAAACAAATACATTAATAAAAACTCTACATTGTGTACCATAAAAATCATACAAATGTGGAAAGTACCACAAAAGTACAGTACAGACTTGATACTCTGACATGCTCGGTAGTCCGACCTTTTGGTCCCATACCTGTCGGACTATCAAGGGACAACTGTATTTTAATATTAGGACAGTTATATAAGGTTTAGGTTAGTTTAGTTAGATTTATATAAGGGCAGTTGCCATAATAAGCCACAACAAAAAGGTATTAAAAGAAAAAGCTATAGATCTGAAATGGGAAGCTACTACATTTAGTCTATATATAAATGAAAGTAAAACAAAATATTATATAGAGTGCACAAAGTCGAATCAACATGAAAATCTGAAGGTAGACAACCATACCTACGAATATGCCTCCCATTTTCACTACCCAGGCTCAATAATAAATGACAACAACAACACCAGTCAAGAAAAGCATGGATTCTTAGCAGCAATAAGTGATTTTATGCATACAAAGACTTAACGAAAAGTAAGATACTAAGTCTAAGCTTAGAATCTACAAAACAAATCTACACATTGCAGTGATGGTTTGTGGAGAATTAAAATGAACCACGAGCTGGATAGTATTAATGCAGAGCGCAGATATTGTTAGAATTGTAAAATCTCAAAGACTAAATTGGCTTGGTCACTCAGAAAGAATGCCAGATAATCGAGCTGTGCAAGTAATCCAGAGATGGAAGCCCCAAGGAAATAGAACAACAGGAAGGGCCCATAAAAGATGGATAGACGATGTAGAGGGGGATCTTAAAACCATGAACATCAGAAAAGTATCTGGCAGGGCAGAATGGAAGAATGTTGTTAAGCACACCAAGACTCACAAAGGGTTGTAGCACCATTAGAAAAAGATTGAAGGACAGTTTAGGCTATATGCATTAAAACACTGTGAGCTTTGCATATAACCATATTGTAATAAACTATATCTTATACTTACATGGTCGAGAGAAGTCTCGGCATTATTTTCTTTACATTTACTTCTTTCATCAGCTCTTTTCTTGCATTCTAGATCACCTTTTCTTTTTATTGCCTGCTTTGGTAACCCATGTTTTGGTTTGGAATATCTTTTTAAAGTGGCTGGCCTTCCTAATAATTAAGTTTGAATTATTACTTAGGTACATCTTTATTATTGTTGTAGTGTAGACATTTTTTAAAAACCTTATTAATTGAATTACATTAAACTTACCACTTATACAATGTTTATTGCATATCCTTTCAAATTTTAATTCTTTTATCTATTGTTCCCGACTTTGTTTTTGTTTTGTTCGAGTTCGGATAACCAAGGATAAGGATAACTATTTACATTTTACATTTATTTATTTTTAGAAGACTAAGTTTTCACTCTAATGGCATATAACATATCCCACCAGAATGAAAACAATGGGAACCTTCTCTGGTTACACCTCCGAGGCTTCTACAATTTGCAAGCCATACGGATGCTGAGACTAAGGAAGATGAGGGAATTCTACAATTTACAATTCACGTCACATCTGCTCAGCGCGGTAAAGTTCCAACGAGACTGGTTCCCTTCATACTCCACACAGAGTAAATGTAAATCAAAAAAGTGAATAACCATTTTCAATTTCGTTGCAAAACGAAAATACAGCCGAACCATATTCCAGTCCAATCAGAGAGTGCTGCAAGCACCTCTACCGGTTTCGAAACTTATTAGTCTCTCAGCAGGAGGCACATATGCTGCTCTCCCCGAATATGTGCCTCCTGATGAGAGACTAATAAGTTTCGAAACCGGTAGAGGTGCTTGCAGCACTCTCTGATTGGACTGGAATATGGTTCGGCTGTATTTTCGTTTTGCAACGAAATTGAAAATGGTTATTCATTTTTGATTTACATTTACTCTGTGTGGAGTATGAAGGGAACCAGTCTCGTTGGAACTTTACCGCGCTGAGCAGATGTGACGTGAATTGTAAATTGTAGAATTCCCTCATCTTCCTTAGTCTCAGCATCCGTATGGCTTGCAAATTGTAGAAGCCTCGGAGGTGTAACCAGAGAAGGTTCCCATTGTTTTCATTCTGGTGGGATATGTTATATGCCATTAGAGTGAAAACTTAGTCTTTTGCTAGCAGTTGCCGCTAGGGCATCTATGCCATTTCGTTCGTTGCAATTCGGGACTGCACGCTGGGGTTTGTTTTGGTTGGATCGGGGAGAGCAGCATATGTGCCTCCTGATGAGAGACTAATAAGTTTCGAAACCGGTAGAGGTGCTTGCAGCACTCTCTGATTGGACTGGAATATGGTTCGGCTGTATTTTCGTTTTGCAACGAAATTGAAAATGGTTATTCATTTTTGATTTTTTTTATTTATTTTTATTTACAAGATAATCTGTCAATTGTCAAATTGGTGTCAAATATTGAGATTTTAGTGACTTGGCAACGTTGGATCACCTCTTTTTTTTTCCTTGTCTAAGGTTAAGGTCACAGATCACCTACCTCCTCTAGATGTTTCACGATAACGCTTTGGTTAAATATGAAAAACAGCGCTCCATGCCGCTTGTATCGGAACTAATGCAAGCGGGAATTTCAAAATGTAATTTTGGTGGGAAGAAAATGTTAGGTTAAAATATTTGTATAGTTGAAAAAAAAATAATTTGGTTTTAAAATATGCAAATTATTTTTAATTTCAAATATACAAAATACCATTTGGGAAAAAATAAGACATGACCACGTATTTTTATTTATTTATTTAATACCAGCAAAACCACTTTGTATATACTTTTTTACAAATCGTATCTTTACAAATGAAATTATTAATAGTTATCTTCCAAATACTTCCACAAAAGGGTATCTCAAATGATTGAAACATGTGTGCATCTCTACTTGTTGAGGACTTTCAACTAAAACAAAAAATTAATATAATTGATTTGATAATAACCATATTCATTTCACGTAAAATAATTTGTATTAATTATATATTTTCTGTAGGGGTTACTTACTTGGTCTTGGTGTTACATTCGTTTGCTTCCCTACACCACTAACTGTGTTACTTGTTCTCTAATAACAACTCACCATGCAAATGTAAGCTAGGAATTTGATCTTAATAGGGATCTTCAAATCACATTCGTTTTGTTTCAAAAACTGTATTTGAATCCATTTTATCTAAATCAGGATTTTTTATTATTGCTAACAATCAGATAAACATTTTTACTGACATAAAGATAAAAGATAAAGGCATACTGACACTGACAATGATGACAATTGACAAATTATAATGACACTCAGACTCAGTGATATAGAAGAAATCTTCACTCCAGGGCCTAGATTCCGTGCACTGTAGATATCTACAGTCGCTTTCTGTCGATGGCAATTGCATAGCCACCTTTACTTAACAAGCCATGAAGAGAAAAAGGCAACATCGCAATTGATGACGTGCGTAGTCCGACTTTCGGACTACCGCTTTTGAAAACACAATTTTAAAGTAGAAATTCTGGTAAAATTTATAGTATTTTTTGAGTCGAACAAGAAAATATTATTAATTAGAAGTTTGTACAAAATAAAATTAAAAGTACTTCCTTGTAAGTAACGTTTATTATACAAAAAAAAAACCAATAACAAGAATATACATGGGATTAATTTTTTTCGAATCCTAAGAAAACTAATGAGTATTTTTCAAAAATTTAAACGCAGAATGAAAGATTACGTTAGGACCGAGGGCCGAAAGTCCCTGAAAACTTCTATGTTTATTTTAATAAGTTACAGGGGCGAAAAATTAAGAAAATTTAGTGTGATTTTTAGTTTCAAATATGTCATTCAAAAACAACTTTTTATTCATTCTAAGGAACTTTCGGCCCTCGGTAATAAAGTAATCTTTCATTCAGCGTTTAAATTTTTCAAAAAGACTTATTAGTTTTCTCAGGATTCGAACAAAATGATATTGCATTTAAAATACACTGAAAATTTTGACAGGCGTCAAAATTTTGCATTTTGTTCCTTTCCCTTTAAAGTTTTTCGCACTTATTTAGAAACACCCTGAATTGATAAAGAACAAAAATCTAGTTGTTAAAGTAGCTAACTTTTTTTATTATCCAACATAAGCGAATTAATCAAAACAAAACAGAATGTTATTAAGAAAACCAGAGTCTATAGTTGGTTTTTAATATATTATTATTATTATACAAAAAAAACCAATAACAAGAATATGTGTAAAATACTTTATTTTAAATAAATAATATCTTATTTTAAATTATATACAAATATCGCTAGAAAAAACTATAACAACAATTTCTCACATGGTTTGATGTGAAGTGTTGGGGTTTAGAGTCGATAACTTTCTTTTTTTGTTATTCCCCTTAGCATTACTTTTCTTTTTATACTTTTTTGAAAATTCATCACTTTGATGGATGCTATTTTTGTTTTTTGTATAATTATTTAAAACAATATTACACATAATTTTTATAATAGCAGAATAAACTTTGAAGGCATTTTCCCCACATTCACACTCAAATTCAAAATTTAAATGAAAGCCTTCATGTTGTAAACTTTTCATTACCAAACATGAACAGCTTCAGGTGACAATTGTGCTGCAAAAATAATTTTTCAAGATTGGGACTAGTTATAGTCCCAATTTCAGGCTATAACATATTAAAAAAATCACTTGAATCGGCCAACAGGTTTAGTAAATATAAGACATCAAAAATGACAAAAATTTTAAGTGGACGCATTTCTATATGCACGTAAGTTTATATAAAAATATATTATACTATAAAATATATTATATAAAAATATATTATATTGAACTAAAATCATCTTAATACATACCTTTTAATATTCTTTATAATTTGGAGTACGAAATATTGTAAAATGTTTGAGTTTTTCTGTAAATACAGTGAATATTATTTAAAAACATTTAAAAATAAATGAGAACTGTCAGAATTAACCGGTCTACGCTTAGATGTTGCCAAGTTTCAACTTCATGGCTTGTAAAGTAAAGGTGGCTATGGCAATTGTCATGAAAATATTTGAATTTTTAGTTTTAATTCAAATATTTTCTTGTTTTACTAAGTGTCACTTCAGCATCAATTAGAGTATAACCTAGCAAAACTAGAAAATAATTCAATTAAAGCTAAAAATTTAAATATTTTCATGACACGTGACATCGATAGAAGGCGACTGTAGATATCTACAGTGCACGGAATCCAGCCCCAGGTGCATGGCGACATCTCAAAAAACGTATCATTACTAAAAATGACATTTAGTTTAGTATGACCTTGAGATACCTGCGTGAAACATCTAAAGAGAGTTAAGTGATCTGTGGTTAAGGTCTCTTACATTACATAACAAACTTCAAAAACTAAGGTTATAATAATCTGTTAGATTTTGAAGAAAAATCAAATTCTAATAATCTATAATTCTATACCTACATAATAAGAATGAGTGCAGTTCCAAGTAGAGGTTTAGTGGGGCTTTTTAAAAGAGGATGGAATGAAATTCCAGAAATCATGGGCAGTTCAGCTTTTGGGTTAGCTGGGATTGGATTAACAGCTTATTCAGTGTATTTATATTATCAAAAGGACGGAGACAACAGAAAGTATAAGGATCAGTACACCGTTTATAGACATGATGATCCAAGGGTAGCAAAATTAAAACCATAATACATTTATAAAATATTTAGTCCTGTAATAACTTTATTTCATGTAACTTTCTTAAAATAAATACATTATTAAAGTAATTTTTATATTCAAATGTGCAGCTGAAGTATTTTACAAATTTTAAGTCAAATTAAATAAACTAAATGAGATAGAGGAAGGCTTTTATTTATAGTGTAGGCACTACCTACTGTTTACTTTCACAATATCACTAAATTATATGGATCACTATCACATTGTGAACATTACTAATTATTAGGAGGATATTAAGGTGATGGGTACGTAGTTTCGACACTACTGCTATTTAAATAAGATTAATTTTTTTCAAAACCTGAGAAAACTAATAAGTATTTCTGAAAAGTTTAAACTCAGAATGAAAGATTACTTTCTTACCGAGGGCCGAAAGTCCCTGAAAACTTCTGTAATGTTTATTTTAATAAGTTACAGGGGTGAAAAACTAAGAGAAAATGTAGTGTGATTTTTATTTTCAAATATCTCGTTCAAAAGAAACTTTTTATTTATTCTAAGGGACTTTTGGCCCTCGATAATAATTTAGTCTTTCATTCTGTGTTTAAATTTTTTAAAAATATTTATTAGTTTTTTCAGGTTTTGAAAAAAATGGACACCATGTAGATGGTGATATTTTCCAAATCGAACATCCACTATCTTTGTCATACAACGCACTGAGTCAAATAGAATATGATGACAAGACAGTTACAATTTAAAATATTTGACATGGCCTCGGGAATATTTTGAGTTGTTGATTAAATAATGTTGATAGTGTATTTGATAAATAATTGATTTAAGATGTGAACTTAATAAAAAGTTAATTGTTTGTTATTTATGGACGATCCAAACAGAGAATTGACCAAAATATATTCTGTGATCCAAGTATTTTGTTATTAAAGATGATCAAAATTGTAAGTGTTCCATAGTACAGTTGAGTCCCTGAATCTTTACCCATGCTTCATCATTTAAAGCATATGAAATAAGTCGATGATAAGTCGGAAACTGAAATTTACTAAACGCAACAGCAAGTGACAGTAAGTGACTTGCTGTTGCGTTTAGTAAATTCCAATTTCCGACTTATTTCATATGCTGTAAATGATGACACACAGGTAAAGATTGAGGGACTCAACTGTAGAGTTTGTTCGCTAAACTCAGACACAACTGGCTAGTGATTTTAGTAAGTAATTTTGCCAATTTCGTAAAATTGCCAAAAAAAATAATTACTAAATAGTTAATAATCACTAAACAGTTAGTAATTTTGCCAATTTTGACAAAAGTGGCAAAAAACAAAAAAATTACCCAGTAAAATCACTAGCCAGTTGTGTCTCAGTTTAGCGAACCCACTATAACAACAGATTATTAAAAAATCACCTTTCCTCTTTTCTCGATTGAGTATTAGTTTTTGTTGTACAGTATATAAATTATTACAATCACTGAATACATAATTAGTGAAAAAATTATCATATTTATTAACTGAATTAATAATTTGCAATTATACAAGTACCTAACAGTTATCCAAGAACATTCAAAAGCCATCTCTTTAAAGTTAATGATGACATTGTAAAGTAGTAATGTTTACATATCCATACCAGTGAGAATTTTACTACACGTAATTTACAGCGCAAATTTTACTACAGGTAATATTTACGAATTATGTACTGATGGCCTTAATGATTCAATTAAAATAGTATTGGTTGTTTTCTGTTAGTTGCTAACAATTTTATGTTTTATTTATAAATCGTTTTATTTATCTAGAAGCGTAGACATTTCTGCCACTGCTACAACTGTGAACAGATCATTTTTGACTCGTATGGTCTATGTTGAAAATGTAAAAGGAAACTTTAAACAAAATATCATATACCTATCTATTTTATAATAAATAATGGAAATAAACAAAGTGAAACACTAATATAAAACATTACTAGTTAGTGCTGTTACCTTCATCATGAACATACAAAATATTGTGTGGAAGTGCATTTTTACAGACTGTTTTTTTACATGCGTGGAATTTTACAAATGATTTGTTTCCAGAGCACTGTTATTTGATTCCACAACGTGTACACTTTTTTGAGGTTCATTCGTCTCAGGTTTCTTTTTCTCATTGGATGGAATTTGTACATCCTAGTGCATTGTACCAAAGAATATAGACATGAGTAGAAGGGTACGGCCCTATAACGTTTTAGCATAGGATTTTGCGTTCCAACTGAGTAGGTGCTATGGAGGTGCATAGATCTGACAACGTCCGTAGTCACTGTCATCTTACATCTATATGTCTATAAACGTGACCATCTGTTCCGTATAAAAGCTTCTTCTAGGGGCTATATATTCTTTGATTGTTCTAAGCATGACCACATTTTTGTTGCTTTTGGCTTGATCAACAGTCAATGAGATATCACCTGTCTTTAGAAGTATTGTACTTTACAAATTTTCTTTCGCATAATTCACACAAGCCAGGATTTCAAGTCAAGCTTTATTCATAGTACCAACGAGACAAGTACTTCGCTTTCAAAAATTCAGCCAGTGATAGTGACGTGAAGAAATTGTCACACAAGACATTTCTTCCTTTTTTTGAAATATGGTTGCATAAACTTTTTTACCACATAATCACCAAGGTGCTCGTTATTTGTTCTCGCTTTGTATTTCCCTAAATACAGAAATAAATTGACAATATAGTTTGTGTCTTTGTCCATGGCCATTCAGATTTTTTGACCATATTTAAAGCCTATTCAGGCAATAAACTGAGTAAACCTACACCTACATTTCAATGGAAGCCGTTGCTTGTTGACAGTGATATATGGCCCTAAAACATAGCTGTTCTGTGAATTTGCAAATTGTACCAAAGGACTTTTTCCTTGTGGCATTTTTATAATCAACTATTTTTAATGGGAAATAAGCCACAATTTTGCCAAAAAAAGATTTTAATAACGTTTCGAAGCCCAAATCGGGTTTCGTTGTCAAAATACAAAATACTACTAAAATAAACAAAAATGTTGTTGCTAAGTAAAAAAATTGCAACTCATAAATATTGACGATATCATTTTAAAGTCTTCTACTTTAAAATGTATAATATACGTCTGAATTGCCAATATAAATGAGTCAGATTAAATAAATTTTAGAAGAATTTTTTTACCTAGCAACAACATTTTTGTTTATTTTAGTAGTATTTTGACAACGAAACTCGATTTGGGCTTCGAAACGTTAATAAAATCTTTTTTTGGTAAAATTGTCGCTTATTTCCCATTATAAATAGTTGAGTACCAAAGGACCCCGCAGAAACCTTATGGGAAATGGCTCTCTGTCAAATGCTCTGAAACTTTGGATTCTGGTAGTCCTTGATGTGTAGAACAAAAGACTCCATGGGCGCGTAGCTCCAAAAAATCATAGTTCTAAGATATAAGCCTCGGAAGATAGGTATAGTGAGGACGTTTGAGTTAGAATAAATTCATTTTCTCAAGAATGGGCGACTCTGGAGATAAATAATTACGAATCAGGTCAATTTTTATTTTTAAATTATAATTTTTTGGCATATATATGATACTAGTGACGTCATCCATCTGGGCGTGATGACGCAATCGATGATATTTTTAAATAGGAATAGGGGTCGTGTGATAGCTCATTTGAAAGGTTATTTAATTCTCTATTCACTAATATCCCAGCAAACAGACCGACGTGTTAATTACGTGAATTTCTGGTACATTTGTCACCAATATACGTAAATTGCTTACGTGAATTTCACGTGAAAATTTGGTTGGAATGTCACATTGAAAATACGTCTTTAAATTACGTGAATAACTCGTCTTCAATAGACGTGTTATTCACCTTAAATACCAATAAAATGTTTCGGGAAATTCACGTTGCAAATACGTGTTGATCAACATATCTTTCGGTTCACGTAAATAATTCGACCTTAATGAACTTACTTTACTAATCATGTAATTATTATCCTCATATGACATAAATAAAACAAGCCTATAAAGTATTAACAATGTATTTATTTAGTAGAATTTAGAGACTTTAAAACATTTGTCTTGTATAATTATTATACAAGATAATGAACCAAAAATGCTACCGACCTAAAGACGCATTAAAAAATTTGCCAACACAAAACACAACACAGGTCACTTTTTATTTTGACGACACTTCAACCCTCGAGCAGTGAGGTAAACGTTAATACGAAAGGCATTATTATAAATAAACCCGCCTAAAATAAAACGAGGGAAATAAAGCTCTTCACGTTTCACTTTCACTTTTTGTTGTGAGGGTGAGGAGAAATGTGAGAAGCTGATACTAGAGAATTAGAGGTTATGCTCATCGATTATAAAAATCGATTATTTTTAAATTACAGTTAAACTATTCTACTTACTTTAAATTAGTATTACATATTTTCTTTTTGTTTTTAAATTTCTTCTGCTATTACCTAATTGGTCTTACTAAAAATCTATTTCAATACCAGAATAATATAAAAAAATAATCCTATCGAAACGTATCTATTATTCGATAAATCGATTAATTTAGTTTTCGAACCAACTATGTTAATCACGTATCGTGGTCACGTGATAGTATTTAAAGGAGGAGAAAGGCTTGGTAGTACGTCATCACCGCGCGCGATTTGAAAATTAGACTCGACATCATTTTAGCTGTGATATTTTTAAAGAAAAAAAAAATAGCAAAAATAGCTTCAAATCAAGGTTGGATTGAAATAGTTATGCTAAATGATTTTAAAAGCGAAATCATAAACTTTTTGTTTAAATATTGTATTATTTACATTACTTTACGTGGAATACATCTAATTTTTCGACGTCCATAAAATACAGGGAGTAAAATTCAAGCGATACGTATTTAACCAACACCGTTGTAAAATTTTGTTTTCAAAAATATTTCTCAAAATTTAACCAAAGGAAGTTATTTCTGTTTCGTGATTATTACGTGAAATAAACGTACCTTTGCGATGTAACCGACATTCACACCTATGATAAAAAACATGTACAATATTCGTCATTATGATTTTATATTATTCTAATGTCAAACATGTATAAAGGAATCAAAAATATATTGGTGAATGATTTGGCACTGAAATACGTTTTTTTCCCGTCATAAATCTCCGAGTTACGTATTCGTTGAAATTTGCCGTAAATTTAACGTAATTATCACGTAACTGGGCTCAAACCTGTTTGCTGGGATAAACATTAACATATAATCATTTATACAGGGTGCCCAATTTTTTTTGAAATAAATTAATTGAGACAAAAAGAAGAATGTATATGTTACAATTCAAGTTGATTCTCAGTTAGAGTTGACTATTCCTAGTTCGAGTCAACTCCAACTAAAACGAGCAGTAAAAGTTGATTTGAAAAATTTAATTCAACTTTTACTAGTTGGAGTTGACTTTTCCTGGATCGATTCAGTAAATGTAGATTATACGCTATGACAGAAATAAATTGACAATATAGTTTGTCTTTGTCCATGGCCATTCAGATTTTTCGACCATATTTAAAGCCTATTCAGGCAATAAACTGAGTAAACCTACACCTACATTTCAATGGAAGCCTTTGCTTGTTGACAGTGATATATATATGGCCCTAAAACATAGCTGTTTTGTGAATTTGCAAATTGTACCAAAGGACTTTTTCCTTGTGACATTTTTATAATCAACTATTTTTAATGGGAAATAAGCCACAATTTTACCAAAAAAAGATTTTAATAACGTTTCGAAGCCCAAATCGGGTTTCGTTGTCAAAATACAAAATACTACTAAAATAAACAAAAATGTTGTTGCTAAGTAAAAAAATTGCAACTCATAAATATTGACGATATCATTTTAAAGTCTTCTACTTTAAGATGTAAAATATACGTCTGAATTGCCAATATAAAAGAGTCAGATTAAATAAATTTTAGAAGAATTTTTTTACCTAGCAACAACATTTTTGTTTATTTTAGTAGTATTTTGACAACGAAACCCGATTCCATTTCATTCTGGCGCTCGCGAATTTTTAATTATCCCCTCTACCTACGAGCTCCCTTAAGGGCCGGTTGTTCGAACGCTAATCAACAATGATCATTATCAAATATTTAATTACTGTCACCAACTGTCAATGTCAACTTTGATTGGGCTGCTGAAAACATAAATATTGATTACAATTATGAAATTAATCAATCAATTATGTTAATAATTGTTATGTTAATTGATTAACTAATCTCATAATTATAAACCCGTGTTGAGCTGCCCCCCCCCCACTTGCAAAAATCAAAAAACAAATAGCTCTGGTTTATGAGCTATTTATGAGCTCTCATATTCCGCAAACTAAAAATTTTGAGCTCGTTCCACTGAGCAGGTATTTGATACTTTAGTGGGGGGCTGAGTCAGCCCCCCCCCCCACTACTTAAAAATAGGAATATTGAATCGGTTTTTGCGGCAGAATTACGAGCTATTTATGAGCTCTTGAAATTATATAGTTTCGATTTTTGAGCTCATCCCCTTCACCCCCAAACAACCCTTTAATTGATTTAACTTAAGAGAAAAATGCTGAGAAAACTTAAAATATATCGTATTGCGGATATAATTCCTATAGCCTATATACTATAAGACTAAACTATTAAATCACGTGCATTTCGATTATTGAGCTACAACCCCTTCGCAAGAAAACCACCCTATCTTCCCGGCTTAAGAGAAAGTTGTACTTAAAATGCATTAAACTAATTATTTGGCGACTACATAGCATTGAATAATTTATAAGCTTCCAAATTACGCGCATTTAGATCAGTAAATTGCAAATTATTTTGTATAGTGCAGTCACTGAAGGTAAAAATCAACGATTACCTTCAATTTCGGTGAACCTTCATCGATTTTCACGAAAATTGGTCAGTGGTTAGAGGATACGTCAAGAAACAAAGGTGACATGGTACCACCCTGCGCCTTTACCCTGAGGGTGGATACCGCCCCTTCTAGGGGGTGAAAATTATTTTATTAAAAATAATTGCACAAATCAATAAAAGAACAAATTAAAAGCAAAATTTATTATATAATGTTAATAAAATAAGTCGATACTTTTTAAGTTATTAAAGATCAAAGATTTTAATTATTCGTGAAAAAAATGCATGTTATGAAGCGGTTTTTCGTAAATCACTGAAAAACTGTGTTTTTACAAAAAAGTTAATAGTAGTTTAATTCGTATAGCTTATATTCTAAGAATAAACTCTTAAATCACGCGCCTTTCGATTATAGAGCTACAACCCCTTCGCAAGAAAACCATCCCATATTCCCGGCTTAAGAGAGAGTTGTACTTAAAATAATTTAAATTAATTATTTGGCCACTATATACCGTTTAATAATTTATGATCTTGCAAAATATTCGCATCTCAATTATTGAATTGCCATTTTCTTTCTATAGTGCAGTCACTGAATGTAAAAATCAACTATGACCTCCGATTTCGGTAAATATCCATTCATTTTCACGAATTAACAATAACAACTTAGGGTTTTAACCTGGGGCATATGTCATCCCTTCTCGGGGGTGAAAATTACTTTATTAAAAATAACCCCACAAATCGAGAGAGGGACAAATTGTAAACAAAATTTGTTGGATAATGTTATTAAAATAAATCAATACTTTTTGAGTTATTAAAGATCAAATATTTTAATTTTTGTGAAAGAAAATGCATGCTTTAAAGCGATCTTTCATAAATAACTCAAAAGCTGTAAGTTTTTACAAAAAAGTGTTCATCACTAAAATTGAAGCTAATAAAAAATATAATAAATTGCTTACTTGAAAAACCCTTTAATGTTAATTTAAAGTAAGTTATTGGTAATTAAATATATATTTTTTCTGCGACTGTTCAAATCTAAGAATTCAAGCTTAAATAACGGGAAAGAGATGCATTTTATAACACTTAGGTACTAAATACTTGTCAAAGTACTTAGAGATACCTATCAAAAATGAGCTCCAGAAAAAGTTGATAGCCTCAAAATCCGCTTAACAATTTTCGTGAAAATGAATGGAGATTTACCGAAATCGAAGGTCATAGTTGATTTTTACCTTCAGTGACTGCACTATGGGAAGAAAATGGCAATTCAATAATTGAGATGCGTATATTTTGCGAGCTCATAAATTATTGAACGATATCTAGTCGCCAAATAATTAATTTAAATTATTTTAAATACAACTTTCTCTTAAGCCGGGAATATGGGATGGTTTTCTTGCGAAGGGGTTGTAGCTCAATAATCGAAAGGCGCGTGATTTAAGAGTTTATTCTTAGAATATAAGCTATACGAATTAAACTACTATTAACTTTTTTGTAAAAACTTACAGTTTTTCAGTGATTTACGAAAAACCGCTTCATAACATGCATTTTTTTCACGAATAATTAAAATCTTTGATCTTTAATAACTTAAAAAGTATTTTATTAACTTTATATAATAAATTTTGCTTTTAATCTGTTCTTTTATTGATTTGTGCAGTTATTTTTAATAAAATAATTTTCACCCCCGAGAAGGGGCGGTATCCACCCTCAGGGTAAAGGCGCAAGGTGGTACCATGTCACCTTTGTTTCTTGACGTATCCTCTAACCACTGACCAATTTTCGTGAAAATTGATGAAGGTTCACCGAAATTGAAGGTAATCGTTGATTTTTACCTTCAGTGACTGCACTATACAAAATAATTTGCAATTTACTGATCTAAATGCGCGTAATTTGGAAGCTTATAAATTATTCAATGATATGTAGTCGCCAAATAATTAGTTTAATGCATTTTAAGTACAACTTTCTCTTAAGCCGGGAAGATAGGGTGGTTTTCTTGCGAAGGGGTTGTACCTCAATAATCGAAATGCACGTGATTTAATAGTTTATTCTTAGAGTATATAAGCTATAGGAATTATATCCGCAATACGATATATTTTAAGTTTTCTCAGCATTTTTCTCTTAAGTTAAATCAATTAAAGGGTTGTTTGGGGGTGAAGGGGATGAGCTCAAAAATCGAACCTATATAATTTCAAGAGCTCATAAATAGCTCGTAATTCTGCCGCAAAAACCGATTCAATATTCCTATTTTTAAGTAGTGGGGGGGGCTGACTCAGCCCCCCCACTAAAGTATCAAATTCCTGCTCAGTGGAACGAGCTCAAAATTTTTAGTTTGCGGAATATGAGAGCTCATAAATAGCTCATAAATCAGGGCTATTTGTTTTTTGATTTTTGCAAGTGGGGGGGGGGGACAGCTCAACACGGGTTAATTATAATCAATTATGTTTTCAGCAACCCAACCATATTTGACATTGACAGTTGTGGCAGTAATTAAATATTTGATAGTGATCATTGTTGATTAGCGTTCGAACAACCGGCCCTAAGAGTCGTATCAGTTTTTTTAGGAACCAGCTGTACCTTCATCATGAACATACAAAATATTGTGTGGAAGTGCATTTTTACAGACTGTTTTTTTACATGCGTGGAATTTTACAAATGATTTGTTTCCAGAGCACTGTTATTTGATTCCACAACGTGTACACTTTTTTGAGGTTCATTCGTCTCAGGTTTCTTTTTCTCATTGGATGGAATTTGTACATCCTAGTGCATTGTACCAAAGAATATAGACATGAATAGAAGGGTACGGCCCTATAACGTTTTTGCATAGGATTTTGCGTTCCAACTGAGTAGGTGCTATGGAGGTGCATAGATCTGACAACGTCCGTAGTCACTGTCATCTTACGTCTATATGTCTATAAACGTGACCATCTGTTCCATATAAAAGCTTCTTCTAGGGGCTATATATTCAGGGGCGGCCCGTCGGGGTAGGCAAGGTAGGCGCCGCCTACCCTCTTCAAATGTAGTACAATAATATAAATTATTAATATAAATTAATTATTTCAAAATTGTAATTTATAAATTTTGACACAATACCTACAATAAAATAGCAAAAATTATCCAAATTATTTGTAAAAATATCCAAAAAATTTTCTCCGTAGTTATAATTATTGTACGCTCCTTGTAGTATCAGTAGTACTGTATAAGATCTATATTCTTCCTGGGTCAGGCACTTGAAAACGTAGCCTGAAATAGAACGACGCCAACACCCGAATTGACGTGCGATCTCTCTCTGTTTACGCGAGCAGACCTGCTGCAGGTCTCGCGTATTCTACGATTTTGAAAGGGCGCATAGGCACAGAGTCTTATAGCCGGACCTACAAAATTTTATCAGTTGCTTCTCTTGTGTCTTGTGAAACTGTTTTAAATAATTTTGTTTTTTGATTTTGGCTGTTATTAGTAGGTTAAGTATTGAATAAAACTAGGTAGGACAAATTAAATTTGTTTATGAAAACTGAATAATAAACAGGTAAATTTGAGATCGGTCTATTGAAGGGCATTTTAATTTTATATTAATTTAGTAATAATTCACTAACGACAAATAAATCTGTGAATAGTTATTTGTCAGTCGTCCATTATATTTTATAGATATAGATAGAAGTGTTATTAGAATTTATAGATAATTAAAAATTTAAAGCGAGGTTAATTGTTAACTTATCAATTTATTCGAAGAGTAAATTATTATTTGATACAAAAATAAAATAAGTAATATTTGACGTTGTTGAAACGTAGGTGTGTTAGTTTTATTGGTGGAAAAACTTTAGTCATCGAATATGAATATTTTAAACGATGTAATATGCAGTTTGATTGAGACGCCTTATTCAAGGCGCCAAAATCAAGAAAGGTCAGAAATTATTTCAATGGGCCGGCCTTTACCAAATTTAACAATTTTATCCACAGATAAGACAAAAGACAATCGACCATTTTCGAGATCGTTTAAAACAATATGGTATGAAAATCATAAATGGCTAAGCGGAAGTTATTTTAAAAATTCACTTTTCTGTTGGCCTTGTCTGTTGCTCTCAAATTTGAAGCAAAATGTTTGGGTGAGTCAGGGATATTCAGATTTGAAAAATTTATCAGCTAGTGTAAAAAACATGAATCTTCGAAAGAACATTTAAACAATTGCTTAGGTTTAAAACGGTTAGAAAAAAATAAACAAACTATTGACAGTGCTTTAGCTGGACAAATTTCTCTATCTAATAAGATATATAATGAAGAAGTTGAAGAAGTTGAAGAAATTGATGTTACAATTCTGTTAGTAAAACAAGAACCTGCATTTCGCGGTCGTGATGAGAGCCATAATTCTTCAAACATGGGTAATTTTAAAGAAATTTTTAATTTAGTAGTTAAACGCGATCAGGAAATCCAGGATCATGTTAAAAAATAGAAGGGGTGTTCACGGGTTTGTCAAAAACAATACAAAATGATTTAATAGATTGCCTTGCCGATTACGTAAAAAATGAAATTTCAACAGAAATTAATGAAAGTCAATTTTTTTCTATACTAGCGGACGATACTACTGATATAACCGAAAAATCACAGTGTACTTTAACAATCCGTTTTGTTAAAAAAGTTGGTCCGGTAACAGAAAGATTTTTAGGGTTTTTTGATGTTAGCGAGAATAGATCTGCAGACGCTCTATATAGTTTAATTTCAAACGTGCTTGAGCCATATGATTACAAAAATAAATAAATTGCTCAATTTTACGATGGTGCAAGTGTAATGGCTGGCTCTTTAAACGGATTACAATCAAAAATTAAAGTAGATGCTCCAAAAGCAATTTTTACACATTGTTGCGCTCATAGATTACATTTTGTATTGCAAGACGGCTCAAAATGTATTACAAATTGTAGGATATTTTTTGTCGCCTACCCGAAGTATATGTGTAGCCTACCCGCATACTGAGGTCGCGAGCCGCCACTGCTATATATTCTTTGATTGTTCTAAGCATGACCACATTTTTGTTGCTTTTGGCCTGATAAACAGTCAATGAGATATCACCTGTCTTTAGAAGTATTGTACTTTACAAATTTTCTTTCGCATACTTCACACAAGCCAGGATTTCAAGTCAAGCTTTATTCATAGTACCAACGAGACAAGTACTTCGCTTTCAAAAATTCAGCCAGTGATAGTGACGTGAAGAAATTGTCACACGAGACATTTCTTCCTTTTTTTGAAATATGGTTGCATCAACTTTTTTACCACATAATCACCAAGGCGCTCGTTATTTGTTCTCGCTTTGTATTTCCCTAAATACAGAAATAAATTGACAATATAGTTTGTGTCTTTGTCCATGGCCATTCAGATTTTTTGACCATATTTAAAGCCTATTCAGGCAATAAACTGAGTAAACCTACACCTACATTTCAATGGAAGTCGTTGCTTGTTGACAGTGATATATGGCCCTAAAACATGGCTGTTTTGTGAATTTGCAATTGAATTAGAGAGAGAGAGAGAGAGAGAGAGAGAGAGAGACTATCTGTTCATTTTGCTGTTTTTCTTTTAAATTTTTTAATGCGAATAAAAAATAAGGTGATTTCAAAATTTTTTTGTGTTGGTCAACTAAAATAGCAATATGTAGGTTCAAGAAACTTCAGTAATAGAATCCATTAAAATGCCTTTTCAAGGGGTTAAATATCAAACATTTTTCCAGACCCCCCTCCGCTGGGGGGTAAACCCCCAGACCCCCGGCAGGGGGCCCCCATATCACCTTTGCCCCGGGGCCCCTATAACATCGTAGTTACGGCCCTAGTCGGTACTCAAGCCGAACTTGAGGTCGTGCTCAGCCAACTCGACCTTACGGCAGCGTCGTGCCATAGCCACCTTTACTCATGATACTATAAATTACAAGATAATATATTGCACATCCGGAAGTTGTGACGTAACTGGAGACCGACAAGTTCGTATTGGTTCGTAATCATTCGTAATGTCCGATTACTTTGAATTGTTCGCGGTTGTATTTTAAATTTTAATTTTGACAGTTATTTTGACTGGAATCTCGACACTAGATGTTTTTCGAATACATTGAAGTTTAATGTTATTTTGCTAATTGAATAATTTCATCACAGAATGCATAGAAATCCCATTTAACTTTGACAAGAATTCAAATTCAACTTCCGGTCTCCAGTTACGTCATCAATGCGCGAAATCGGACGTATTTGCGCTACGGGAAAATACCATCTCTTTATTTATAGTATCAAGCCTTTACTTAACAAGCCATGAAGTTGAAATTTGGCAACATCTATTGGTAGACCGATTAATTCTGACAGTTCTCATTTTTTTAAATAATTTTCACTGTATTTACAGAGAAACTGAAATATTTTACAATATTTCGTGCTCCAAATTATAAAAAACATTAATGCCCGATTTCACCAACGATACCTAAACAGTTGCCTTATTAAGTAATTCTTATCGATAGGAACTTCTTAAGTCAATACTTAGGAACAATCGCATTTCACAACTAAAAGAACTGCTTATCTAGGAAATGCTTTCCTAGGTATCACCTAGGGTACGTTTGAACTATTTTTGATAAATAAAAAGAAGAATAAGGTGACATTTCCTTACTTTTTCGATTATTTGTCATTATTGTTTGTTTGCGAATTTGGTTTTATTCAGTTTTGTACTGTTATAGTTATTTTATTTAGTAGTTAGTTATTTGTGCATTAAGTTTGTATATTATAGTCTTGTATGTTATTTGTATATGTACATACAGTGAAATGGAGGAAAAGAAAAGAGTTGTAAATTTCACATATGACGAAAAATTGAAGTTAGTTGAATTGTCATTATTGAAATAATTTTAAAATATATAATATGTTAAAAATTGCTTTTTATTATTAATTTTTTAATGACACACTTTTAGTTATATCATGAATGGGTTTTTGAAACACAACACTAATTTGTTAGGTAGTAGGTAGACTACATAATTTTGTCAACAGACATGTAAAAAACTCCAAAGGATTTTCTATATTTTACGTACAACACATATTATATTAATAATATAAAAGAAAATACAAAATTACAACTAATAATATACCTAATATTACAGAATAACAGAAAAATTAAGGTAAGAAGCAAATTATTGACAAACGTCACAAGTACATTAGTCAAAATTGTAAAAATATAACCCGACTGTCAACGATAAGTAATACCTAAAGTTTAGGGAGATCGAAATCCGTATCCTAACGTAAGGTAATGCTTAAGCGGTTTAGGCAATTCTTATCGTATGGGGAAATCCGTTTTAGAGTTAGGAAGTACCTAAACCCACTTAGGTAATTCTTAAATATTTAGGTATCGTTGGTGAAATCGGGCATAAAAGTTATGCTATTAGGATGATTTTAGTTCAATATAATATATTTTTATTTATAAACTTGTGTGCATATAGAAATCCGTCCACTTAAAAATTTTGTCATTTTTAATGTCTTATATTTCCTATACCTGTTGGCAGATTTAAGTGATTTTTTTAATATGTGATAGCCAGGCGCGGATCCAAGGGGGGGCAATGGGGTCAATTGCCCCCCCTTGAGACCTCGCCTGGTCTCTACTGACACTTTTTTTAAGAAAGAGATAATTACGATTGAAAATAACTGAAACATAAATATGGCAGAATTCCTTGGAATCGAAAATTATTAAAATGTAAATATCTTTGGAACATTAAATAATAAATTCCCACAATAAAATGTCTTTCTTACTATACCATCTTTTGCCAAAGACCAGATAACAATAGTAATTGCCGCTGCTATGTTATGCTAATTTGTTTTCTAGAGAAAGGTTTGTCATTGTTCATTGTTGACTGCAATAAGGTTTTGGTCGGTCGGCAGAATCCTATGTATAGACCTAAAAATGGAAAATACCCAACTAATAAATAAGTTAACTTGAAACTACCTGCTGTTGTAGCTAAATGGCACGTGTACATAGACTGTTGTAATGTTAAGATGACATCTGGCAACAGTGTCTATGGACGGTTGTCAGAGGAGCGGCTAAAGATACAGTGCGGCTCCCTAATTTGCGCGTGCGTGTCCTCAACTCCAACGTTGCCGTTTCCGAGATAGTTTGAAGGACAAATTACGTTGAGAAACAAGAAACGCGTCTAACTTCAATTGTATTTTGTATTTGTCACTGTCACATCTTTGATAGGATTATTGGATATTGGATTTATTTTTATATTTTGGATATTTGGATCTAAGTTGGTTATGTATGTCCTGTTTTATTCATTAAAAAGGATTCCTAAATAAAAGTTTATTCTCAGATACAGATTATGCATGGTTTGACCCAAATCAATATGAAACAAGGACATTTATTGAAGCTATAAATATAATTTGTAAATGTAAATAATTTTAAACTGTTAATTACAAGAATCACATAGATATTCTTTATAATTATTAATTTAGACATTTTTGTGTAGAAATAAATATTTTTAGTAGGTATAGATATACAGGGTGTCCCGGAAAATAGTGCGTTCCTTAAAGGTATAGGTAGAAGGCACCATGTAGAACAAAAAACTCTTATAACATTTTTTTCTAAATGCAACCGTTTGACCAAAAAATTAAAATGTATTTTGGTATCCAAATTTAAATCTGACAACTATGTGCGGGACGCAAATTTAAGCATAGACAGTCCCATGTAAATAGATAGATAGAAGATGATAGTAAACAGATAGTTTTAAAGAATCCTGTTTAGTGTCAATGCCGAAAATGTTTTCGAATAGTGAGTGTATTACTTATTATGTTATTACCTATGAATGGTGTTTGTGAAAGGTTACTTGAAACATCTATTCGGTATATTAATTATTTTCAAGTAAGTACAACTTAGTTATTTCAGTTCACAAGTAAACAAATTACTGAGACATTATCTGGTGTATTTAAGTTCCACTGTAAACTATTAAAACTATGTAATTCAGTTAAAGCCCTCAGCAATACTCAGCATTCAACCTATTTAAACCTTACTAAATACATAATACTAGTTTAGTTAAAAGATGTGTTTTTATGTTAAAAGATGTGTAATTCGTTTAAAATTATGCAATAGGTATTTCAATACATTTCAAAAGAAAATAATTTTAGTAAACAAACAGTAAATACATAAGTATTACCTACTATTAGGTTGGATTATTTTAAATAGGTACTGTTAATCACAATCACAAACGAGTTCTTATTATGTTATTATGCCGTAGTGCGTACGATGTTGCCAGTTTATTAAAATTTCCAAACATTAAAATACAGGTATATGGAAAACAATGTTAACTTTTTTTTGGAAACGCTTAACTTTAGAAAAAAATGGTATAGGACTTTTTTGTTCCAAATTGTGTATTCTCTCCATACCTTAAAGGAACGCACTATTTTCCGGGACACCCTGTATAAGATGTAATTTCAATTAATTTGAATGCACAAATATGCTTGTGAAATTGTGGAAAAGCTTAGGATTTGTTAAAATTCTGGATTAAAAAGTACAGTTCAATTCAACAGATATAACATAATATACGTATGGCATTAACAATATAAACAGGTTAATACAATAAAACAAAGGTTTTTGGAATTTTAATCCTTTATTATTTAGATATAGGGCTGGTACTTTATGTCCCGGTTAAACCGCCATTAGCTAACCGGGGTTTAATCAGGACAGAAATGTATGCATAACATAGACATAAACACAATTGTACTTATTATTATGATTAGGAGTGCGAAATTGGAAAACCAAGGTGAGGGATAGGAAGCTGATTCTGGAACAGGTCAAGACCCACCATGGGTTGCGGAGCCAATGATGATGATATTATGATTATACATGATATTACAACGCAAGAGGCCCAAAGAGGTACTTTTCTGTCCTGATTAGCTAACCGAGGTTTAACGGGGACATAAGTCCCATAATCTATAAAGTTTTGAGCCAAAAGTATGTATTACACTTTCATTTTCATGTCATCAGCATTTGTTTATTTAAACATCCCAGATAGCACATGACATCCCGAGGACGTCCGTTTCAGGTCCCAATTAAGTCCGAATGTACGGGGACCTCAATCGGACGTTCCCAGGAATTACAAATTAATACGTCCCCAGGAAGTACGATTACGGACGTCCCCAGGACGTCTGTTTCAGGTCCCGCTAAGTCAGAATGTAATGGGACCTTAATCGGACGTCCCCAGGAAGTACGATTACGGACGTCCCTAGGAATTACGAATCCAGACCAGTTCAGGAATGTATCTAATAACCTTCAGTTATTTGGCATTTGCAGTGTTGCCATACTTTAATTGTTTGATTCTTGTATAATTCCAATCAATGGTATAATATACAAGAATAGTAAGATTAATATATAGAGATAGATTTATAATCTAAACAAAATTTATACAGTTTATCTTCATTTATCAGTTGATCTTCCTTTTTATAACAGTGTTGGTTAACTTTGAATATAATCTACTGAATAATTTAAATTTCAATTAATGTCTTAATAGTAATCATTTATAAAAAGAATTTAAATTATCTTTTGATTTAAAAACATTTATACAGTTGATCTTTATTTATCTTTTTTTGTAACAATTTTAATGAACTTTGATTTAAAATGCCTCTTTTGAGTTTTTTCTATCCAGTATTTACACTGATAATGTACTATTTACTTTTTCAAACTTTATTTTTTTGGTGCTTCAAAATTATTGAAGCAGCTATTTTTAAATGTAACTATATGTGACGTGGTTATGTTTGTGAAAAAATTGAGGATACGGCAACGGTGTCATATTATGTCAAGCTAGACCCTGCCTGGCCAATCATAGGATAGGGATTAGATTAACCGTTATAGAAGGAAATGTTAGGTTCTATTCATTCTACAAAAGATTAACTTTCTAATGCAAACAGAGGAACAATTTGTACACCTAGATACATTACTTCAGCAAAAACCGGATTTAATCATGGCATAAGTGTTTTTATATAAGGTAGGAACTTAGGTATATTCTTTTATCTACGATTGTAGGTAAAAGAATTATCAAAATTTGGAGGAGAAGGAACATAAAAAGACGTCTTATTGTTTGTTAAAGTTTAATTAAAAATTGTTTGATATATAGGTAATAGGTATGTGTTTTTTCATTTTAAATGCAGATTTCATCTTTAAAAATTATGAGTAAATTTATATAAAATAATTTTAGACTTTTTCAACATAGTTTAATAGATAGTAATTAAACGCCATGTTTAAAATTTCTGAAAACATTTTACATAATGCCCTAAAAAGGTTTGGTCGGAGGTTCCAAGGAGGTTTTGGACGACCGTCCCAAGGAGGTTTTAGTCGGACGTCCCCAGGAGAGTTCGGTCGGACGTCCTGGGCACGGATGATTTTGTAACATCGGACGTTCTCGGTACGTACCGAGGATTTCCCAGGACCTGAAACGTACGTCCTCAGGAGGTACGAATGTCCTAGTGGTACATCCCGGGTACGTCCCAGGGATGTAATTGTGCTGTTTGGGATACTGTCAAAAAAATTAATAAAAAAAACACTATAAAGCTAATTTTCTATTATTATTTTTGTCCTTTAAAATAACTTCCTTGTTCATACATTTTTGCTAGTTGTGGAAGTCCTTTTAACAGAATGAGATATAAAATAAATTTTAAAGGATACTCAAAATCAAACACCAATATCATGTATTTATAAATTGCTAATAATAAAATACTTAAAATCAAATCAGTGACCAATATAATATACCTATTTATTTATAAATTTATTAACAAACTGCAGTCCAATAAAAATAAAATTATCAACATCATACTACATAACAATGATTTTCCTTTCATGTTCGATGCATACCAACATTCGTCGGAATATATTCTTTTTAGTATGTGTGTAGTAGTGTAGTAGAAGCATAGCATGTACTATAAAAACATTCTAAATTTCATGTTTTTTGCATATACTTCGAAGAATATTCTCGGACCAAATATACTGAGCACATTCATGTATGTAGTTACTTAGAATATTCGTAAAAGTTTATTCTTGGAATAAACCTTTTAGGCTATTGATTATGTTCAAAATAAGAGAACTAAAAGGAACTACAACGTTAACGGGATTTTATTGTCTCATATCTGTCTCTAAATTAGAAAAAACCATGGAGTGCTACCATTGAAATGAGTGAGTTTTTGAGAAAGGGGTGAATTAGTCCCTAGTCACAGGGCGAATTAGGGTGAGTTCTATGCACTTTTGATATAAACACATCTACAGGAAAATTGTTCCAGGTTAAATTTACTATCCAAACATCACATTTTAAAGTCAAAAATATTTTTTTTTACAAAAATAATATATTCAAAATAAAAGCAAGAAAAAAACATGAAAGAAAGCAATTTTGTTTTTAGCCCCATAACTATTTTCCACAGGGATATAGGTATAGGCATTGCTTTAGCGAAAAATAACTTCCATCCTTCCTCTTTAAAATGAAGTTTGGTAAAATTCTCTAAGATTTATAGTTTCCGAAATAGGATTTTTCTAAGTTTACCGCTCCCAGATTTTTTGGGTAATTTTCCCCATTATTTCGCAAACATTGTTCTGTAACTATTTCGTGCACATTTCTACGTATATGCAATAGTAGAAAGAGAAATTAATTACCTTTAAAATAGTCTATTGTATAAGGTTATTTATACAGCTCTTTCTAAGGAAGTTATGCTTTTTCAAATTTCTCATTATGACTTTTTTCTTGTACGTTTAAGTATATACATTGTGGAATAAAAAAGCTTATTTTCTTTACTTTAAAATGGTATATTGCAAAAAATTCTAGGACAATTTTTAAACACGATATACGTAGGATATCCAAGAGTATCCGTATAATATGATTGCATATTATATCATAATTTTTTTTTCATAAAGTTAATAATAAAAAAGTTTTCCATAGGGTTCCAATCTTGTTTAAAAATAGTCCCAGAATTTTTTACGATACACCATTTTAAAGTAAATAAAATAAGCTTTCTTTTTTATTAGACAATAATATACCTACCAATTATATACCTACATATACAATAAAAAAAGTTATAATGAGAAATTTAAAAATAATCGTAAAATATATCAAAAATCATTAAAAGTATAAAACTTTTTAAAGGTAATTGATCTTTTTTCCTATTAAATGTAACATTGCATATACCTAAAGCTATGTAGAAAAAAGTTACAGAACGATGTTTGAGAAGTAACAAGGAAAATGGGCCAAAATCGCTGTGAGTGGCGAACTTTGAAAAATCATATTTTGGAAATCATAAATCATAGAGACTTCTACTAAATGTCATTTTAAAGAGTAAGGATTGAAGTTTTTTTTCTTGCTTTTCTTTTGAATATA
Source organism: Diabrotica virgifera virgifera (assembly GCF_917563875.1). Taxonomy (NCBI): domain Eukaryota; kingdom Metazoa; phylum Arthropoda; class Insecta; order Coleoptera; family Chrysomelidae; genus Diabrotica; species Diabrotica virgifera. Next base: position 180,813,651 of record NC_065443.1, on the reverse strand, counting down.
TTTTTGTAAAAAAAATATTTTTAACTTTAAAATGTAATGTTTCGATAGTAAATTTAACCTGGAACAATTTTCCTGCAGATGTGTTTGTACCAAAAGTGCATAGAACTCACCCTAATTCGTCCTGTGCCTAGGGATTAATTTAGCCCTTTCTCAAAAACTCACCCCTTTAAATGGTAGCACTCCGCGGGTTTTTCATATTTAAAAGTCCATTGACTATATGAAACAATAAAACCCCGTTAACGTTGTAGTTCCTTTCTAAAATACATAATCAATAGTCTATTTATCGAATATTGAATCTACCAAGAACATAAAATGGTTATGTGGGAACCATTTAGGCTTGAGTTAAATGGAGAATAATCTTTTAAGACAAACACACACACACAACATTTAGTTACACTAGATTTGCTCCTGGTTGAAAATGTAGGTACTGCCACAGCTTGTTGGATTAAATGACAGCATCCTCCTTTTCCAGTATTTCAATGTTTTCTCTATTAACAACTGCAATATTATGTAAAAGTATACAAGCTGATATTATTCTTCAAACAAAAGGTAACTTGCATCTCATTTCACATACTAATATGGGGAATCTTTTCTGCATAAAATACCAAATATTCTTTCTATAACAATTCTTGAGGCAATTTGTGATTGATTATACAGCACTTCAACTACTGTCTGACTGAAGATTCTGCAATGGTGTCATTTTATATACCCATAATATGCAAAAGTATTTAAAAACTTCTAAACCTAAAATAGCACTTCCATATTGTATGATCGTTATGTTGTTCTTTAACTGACAAAATAATTAAATTCAACGTTTTACTCTTTTCAATGATCTTATATTTTCTTAATACCCTTTTACAGGTACAGGTAAAACCTTAGACAACTTGTCTTAGACAACTTGTCTAATAGCCACTTTACACCATGCAACTAATTGCGCAATTAATTGCACAATTTCTTGCAGCAATAGAAATTGCATCGTGTCATACGCGAATTGCACAGAAAAGCTGCAACTCCTTGCTGCAAGAATAAGTTGCAGCTAAATAGAACATGTCCTATTTTTCATGCAATTTTTTCTGCAATTTGGTTATATTTTTAGTAACTTTTAAGGCTACAGTGTTTGTTTTTACTTTTCTGCTGTCAACAAATAAAAGATTTTGATGACATCCCACATAACAATTTCATGTTCTTAGTAGATTCATAGAACATACTTTTCAGAAAAAGTATATACTTAGAATATGCGTAATTACCATTGCGAATGTGCAGAGCATATACTGAGTATATACTACATTACAGTACTTAAACGTTCTATGTATATACTTAGAATGTACTACCGCACTTCTTTTCAGTATATACCAAGAACATACTTTTTAGAAGATTCTAAGGAGGTGCTATAAACCTTCTATTTATATACTCAGAATGTACTATCGCACATATTTTTAGTATATGGGAAGAATATTCCAAGGAAGTGCTATATACCTTCTAGTTATATACTTAGAATGTACTATCGCACATATTTTTAGTATATGGGAAGAATATTCCAAGGAAGTGCTATATACCTTCTATGTATATACTTAGAATGTACTATCGCACATATTTTTAGTATATGGGAAGAATATTCCAAGGATGTGCTGTATTTCTCAGAAGTATGTTTTCAACATCACCCAATCTCATCCTATAGGTTCTACCAAAGAATACTACCCACTGGATGTGTTAGTATTCTTTGGTTCTACTAATATATTATATTTACATATTCCAATTGCATATGAGAATGTAGTTATTACATTCTACAATATTACGTAAAAAGTAAGTATAAAATATATAAACTTTAGTTAGTTATATAGGTACCTATGTATAATAAATATTATATGGGTAAGTAGCCTATATATAAAATATAAGTAATATATTTAGTTATTATGTGCACATCAAAATAAAAATGCTGCTTATATAATTATATAATAGCCAAATATATATAATATGTATGTAAATTACTAAAATTTATAGGTATCTATATACATTATACATACTTTTACTTACTAGGTATTTAGGAAATATTGAAGTACCAATATGAATTTATTATTTTCAAACTGCTTTTTATGTTCTTAAAAATGTGTTACGCCCGGTTTCATAATCAGTTAAAGTGGACATTAAGTTTTAGGTTGGTACCCTTGTCAATGCAATTCATATGGGTAAATGTCAACGTTAAAGTGGACTTTAGTTAATGTTCACTTTAAGTTGATTATGAAACCGGGCGTTAGTCCTTGTAGCTAGAAATACTTGGTCCTACCTAACAGCGTAGACATAAATGCATAACTGTACTGGAAACTATTTTCATATTTTGCTCTTTTGTTACCTACCCCCTTCCCTTGTGCAGGTATAAAATGCAATGCAAGGGTCAGAATGACAATGAATGGCCGTTTCCGGATTCCCGAAAATTATAGGTAAAAATACTTATGGTATAAACTCAAATCAAAATGGTATATTCATTTCAACTGAAAACGAAACGAGAATTTCTCATTTTTCTTCAATAGAATTAAGTTTTAAACTTTTTACCATACAATTAAAACGGTTTAAAAAAAATGAATTAGATAGTTCACTAGTACCTACCAAAATACATAAATTTGATTAATTATTCTTAACGCGAAGTTGATAATCTATAGGCTAACATTATTCTTCTTCCTATAGGTACATACAGTATATTCTTTTTAAGATATTTTAAAAGTATATACAAGTATGTGTTAAGCATATACTTTTGCATATACTTACGCATATACTAAGAATATTCGATTAAGGTATATTCTAAGAATAAACTTTTACGAACATTCCGAGATACTACGTACCCGAATGTGCTCAGTATATTCGGTGCAAGAATATTCTTTGAGGCACATGCAAAGAACATGAAATTTAGAATGTTTTTTATGGTACATGCTATGCTTGTACCACGCATATACTAAAAAGGATATACTTCGACGAATGTTGGTAGGATATGCTTAGAACATGATGCGAACATCATTGTTATGTGGGATTGAACTTCTCAACTTCTGTCATCTTAAATTTCAAACCAAACAATTTATTAACAAAACTAGAGGAACTTTTTACCAATTTCAAGCTTCACAGATAATATTATTCAGGTGAATAACTTTAATTATGCAACATAGGGATTAAAAAAAACTATTTTATTTCTTACAACTTGTTTCCTTTTGTAAATGAATAATATGTATTACATACTTGGATTAGGTATTAATTGATTTTGTTATACTTAATACATAATATTATAATTTTCTCAAATTATAATCTAACATCTTTAATCTAATATCTGATAATTCTACTCAAAAAATTACATTTAATTTGTAAAAACAAACATAACCTAAAATTTATGCTATTTTGTCAAAGTTTCTGTCTATTTCATGTCAGTTTATGCAATTGTTTGCACCGTGTAATCACTTTATTGCAGAAAGTTAGTTGCAACTTATTGCACAAGTTCTTGCGCAAGAAATTGTGCAATTAATTGCGCAATTACTTGCATCGTGTAAAGTGGCTATAAGGGTAAAACAAAATAGAATTTTATTTTTATAGGTTATTTTTATATATACATTACAAAAATATTATGTCATTTGTCAAAATAAAAGATTCCTTGCAAGGAGCTAGCATTTTGAATTTCCCGGCGATGTCAATGTGTAAACAACATGACAACGTTGTAAATATTTTGACGCATGCGCAAAGTAGGGAGCCGCACTGTATCTTTAGGCGCTCCTGGTTGTCAGCGGTCACGGGGCATGGCATCGCCCTTGGACGGGAAGGGGGTTCGATGTTCGATGTGGAACAACAACAATGTTTATAACCTTGCTTATTCAATAAAGTTCTTTGTCTTTATTAACAATCTGGTAATCACTAATTACTACATGGTGTCAGGTGAAAAACATCAGAAACATAAAGAGGAAAGAATAGTGTTTTTGTGAACACAGGAAAAATAAAAACCACTTTGAGGTTAAGCTTTAAAGAAAAAAGGCCACGTGTAAAATAAAAGAACAAGAACATTTTTAGCAACTAACTAGTAGTAGTGAAAATAAGTAAGGTATTATGGCTTCTTTTAAACCACCAAATAACCTAAAATTCGATGAGGACATAGCAAAAAACTTTGAACAGTTCCATAATAGTTTCAAGTATTACATGAAGGCATCGGGATACGAAAAGAAAGATGACGAGACAAAAATAGCTATATTTTTAAACATAGCGGGAGAGGAGGCGCAGGTTGTATTTGAAACTTTCGAACTAGAGGATGATAAGAAAAAAATATATAAAGAAGTAATTCAAGCCTTTGAGAATCACTGCGCTCCTGTTAAAAATGAAACTTATGACAGATACAAGTTCTTCAACAGGCTACAAGGAGATAATGAAGACTTTGAACATTTTCTCACGGATATTAAAACTTTGGTAAAGCCGTGCAATTTTGGTACTCTTGAAAACAGCCTGTTGAAGGACAAGATTGTAATTGGAATTAAAAATAATGAGCTGCAAGAAAGACTATTAAGAACACCAAATTTGGATTTAAAAACAGCAGTAGAATATTGCAGAAATGAGTAAGAAACAGTTAAAAGCACTTAATAATGAGAAAGCAATAGATGCAGTAATGAACAAGGACTTCAGGAGAGAAAACAAGTTAAGAAATAAAAGTCAAGCAGTAGCAGTACAGAAGAAATGTCAATTTTAAGGATGTCAAATGCAGGATGCATAAGCCTAGAGAATGCCCAGCTTATGGGAAGATATGTGTTGTGTGCAAAAAGCAAAATCATTTTGCTAATGTCTGCAAATTTGGTCAGAGGAAAGTGAATCCATGAACTTCGGGAAGTGGAAAGTGATAGTAGCAGTGATATAGGTGACTACTTACAAATTGATTGTATAGAAGTAGATTCTGTAGAAAAACATGAAGATAAAGGCTGGATAGAGAGGGTAAGTGTGCATGATGTTGACATACATTTTAAGCTAGATACCGGCAGTGAGGTTTCTATTTTGCCACATAAATATTTTTTAAAAATTGATGCAAGTAAAACCACTTTAGTAGATACTGATACTGTTCTAGTAGTGTATGATGGCAACAAAATAAGACCTCTTGGGACAGCAGTTTTGGACTGTAATGTTAAAGATAAGAAAACAGAAATTAAATTCATTATAGTTCAACAAAACAACACTGTACCTATTTTGGGCCTAAGGGATTGTGTTAGTTTAAACTTGATAAAAAGGGTAGATACCATTAGGGATGAATCGATACCACTCGGCATTCGATACCAAGTACTCAGGTCGGTATCGAATCAAAGTATCGATACCGTCGATACCGGCTTCTGGTATCGATACTTGTGAGTACTCGATACTCATAAGTGAGGTGACCTTGATGTGACGTCACATAACCACAGAATATAACTTTTGCACAGTATATTCAATGGTGTGGTATGACGTCAGAGAACTGACAGCCACAGGCAACCATAGATAATAAGAATGTCTATGCAGGTTACAGGACAGCTGGGGTTAAAACTCGCCCTGATGGAATACAGTGTTGCCAAATTTTGGCTGAGAAAAATGTCACTTTTGGCGGGCAATTCAAATTTCAGTAAGTCACTCAAGGACAGTAGACTTTAAAAAAATAATAGTTTCATTTTCAGTATTTATGGAGGACGGAGGCTACTGATTGATAATTCCGTTCATCTAGATGTGTTCAATTGTATGTAATTATTATAATATGTATAATATGCAAATATTTGTTTGTATGATTGTTTTTAGACTACAAATAACAGAGATATAATATAATATATACATTAATTAAAGAATAGGATTGAAATTGATGACTATAATTTTTTTTCTTCAAGTGTTCAAATGCCAAGAGCCAGGAAGGATGTAGTAAAACTGAAAAACAAAAAAAGGAACACATGATAGGTATGGATTAATAGTAATAAGGTGTAAGGCATACAGAAAAATGAAACGAAAGCTTAAGAGATAACCAAAACAATGATAATAAATAACAAGGAAGGCCTAAACAACAGAGAAATAAAGTGCAATCAGATAACATTAAAAAAAGTATCAACCTATGAATACCTAGGTAGGGAGTATAATAACTGACGACGGGAAAATAGACGCTGAAATAGCAAACGAAGGAAACAAATCGACATGAATATTTTACACCTTAAATAAACCTACACTAGGACATAAAGACATACAAATGGAAGTGAAAAGGAAGATGCATAATACAATAACAAGACCAGTAATAACCTATGCAAGTGAAAATTGGACAATACAGAAGAAATGAGTCAAAAATAGAAGCAATGGAGATGAAACACTTAAGAATGATTGCAGGAAAATGAAAATGGGGTAGAATAAGAAATGAAGAAGAACAGAAATAGAGCCAATATTATATCACATCCAAAATAAACAACTGGAATGGTATGGACATATCATAAGAATGAAACCAGAAAGGATGGCCAGGAAAATTCTGAAAATGGGAAACACAACAAAAAGGAGAAAGAATTGGAGGGATCAAATAAAGGATATAGTACATGTATGAGGGAAAACGAAAGAAGAAATAAAAAGCCTAGCCAAAAACAGAAAAGCGTAGAAAAATGGGTGAAAGAAACAACGGACCATAATCCGACACCGTAATAGGCATAAGGAAAAAAGACAAGAAGAATAGATAAACTGAACGAACATTCATGAAAAATTCTTGTTTTATGTAAATTCCATCTATAAAATTTACATTTATATTGAATTTAAATATATGGATTTGTTGATACTTTTTTAAAAAAAAAGAAGTTTGATAAAGAAACAACAGTTCAGAATAATTATAATTATTTTATTTGTTCTTAAAAATATTACAAAACTAAAATAAAAATAAAATATACAAAACTACAACCACCCATTTAAGATGAATATACCTTGGGCTGCCCTTTAATGGTAAATTAATTTACAAATGCTTGCATGTAAGAACAATGTAAAATTAGTATGACAGAGGATCACCAGGAAATAATATGAAATTAAATAGCATTTCAACTTATTTTTGTAACTCCACACAGAAAGCAAACATTTTGTTTTTTTTTTTAACTAAAACTTTGATTTAATAGTAAAGTTTTTAGGAATAAAAATTAAGAGGGACACCACTATCTGAACATAATCAGTTGCATTTATTTTGTGTATCTGATGAAACGCATTTTTTTAATACTTAAAAACTTAGTAACATCAATTTTTTGGTGGTTTCGGTCTACCTAGGGTAAAAACTCAACATACTTTTTTATGAGAAAATGGTGGAGAGTCTAAATTTGGGATTTAATATTGAAACAAAGAAAAAGTGAAGCTGAAAATTTCAAAATTTTATGTCTATTTTGTATAACAAAGTATAATAATATGCCCTTAGACTACTCGTTAAACATGTCTTACACAAACATATGGAAAATATCATCAAAAGCTAAACGAGTTAAAAATATTTACTATAACTTTTTGCTACTCCCGCAAGAAGTAAATTTAATGTTGTTCATTATAAAAATAAGATATTTATATTTTTAATTAAAAATATATGTTTTAATACTAGGTACTACATACAATACTGGAAGTATAACATTTAAAATGAAAATAAACCAATAATTTTATTGCATCTATAAGTAAGAGTCCTATGATGGCAACATCTACAGTAAATTTAAAATTAAGATGCAGTAGAAATAAACAAATCAAGACAAGTTAAATGCTACTATTAGGAGCACTCCCGAATCATAATTTACAATGTATAAACTTTAGAAATCATGATTTGGGATTTACAATGTATATACATTGTAAATTATGATTCAGGAGTGCTCATAGTAGCATTTAACGTGTCTTGGTTTGTTTATTTCTACTGCATCTTGAATTTAGTATAGTATATTTCTATAAATATTTAGGTAAATTTAAATACCAAAACAAAATATAATATTATGTTATTACCACTGAATGTAAAAAAGATTTAAGTACAGTGAAAACTATTAAAACTCTGTCTATTTTGTGGAAAATTACTATTCACAAACTTTATTTAGCAATAATGTATCAAACCCGGTATTACCACATTTGCGAAAGACAGTACCTCCGTAGACTAGGGTAGGTTTGTGACTATGGCCACTAATGTAGACACAATGAAATTCCAGGCTAATGTATGTAAGTGTAAATAATATGAAATGGAGATTTATTATTTTTATAACAATACAATAATTTCGCTGGTTAATCTTCATTGTACAGATCTATTTATTCTTATGAGATCTTTCCTTAGAACACTTAGAAATGAAATGGACATTGTTTCTCACTGGCCCTGGGAATAAAAATTATGGTTACTATTGATTTGTACACCAAGTTACTTCAGGCAGGTAATATTTTATATTAACCATATACTTTGTTTCTATAAATGTTTAGATCAATTAAAAATGGTCTTCATTTGCCAATCTGTTAACATTTTTTTCAACTCATGTACTGAATGTTCCATTAATTTCACATCTTCCCTAAAACAATACCAATGTAAAATCAAAAATATTCCTTTCATGATTGCATTTATTTTTGGAACTTTACATACCTTATACTTACATTTAACAAGAGTAGAGACATGTTTACATTTTCCACTATTTTCTGCTTTACAATAACATAACATTTGGCTAATGCTCATGCCATTTGTGAAAGTTAGGGTTCCTTTAATTTAACAAGAACAAGAGTAGAGACATGTTTACATTTTCCACTTTACAAGAACATAACATTTGGCTAACGCTCATGCCAGTTGTGAAAGATAGAGTTCCTTTAATTTCGTGGGGATTGGACCTTACTGAAGGAATAAACCATATTATTTTGATGGTATGCTCAGAACTTTCCTCTATTTTTCCAGCCAAAATAAGATGACCAGAGTTTAAAACTTGTTTTCCTTCTAAAACTGCTTGAATTTTCAGTACCCAAGAACTTCAAATATCCCACGATACTACTTAATTTCATGATTCATGACTAAAAAATATAACCAAATAGAAAATAGAACTTCAACAATTTTGAAAACAAAACCAAACAAATTTGTTTTTGACAGAATGACTTGAATGACAGACGATTTGTGACGGAACGGAACAGTAAATTAGGCAACATTGTATTCCATCAGGGCGAGTTTTAACCGCAGCTTACACGAGCCGTTAGCATGATTTGAGTTTCCACTAGACTTGTGTTATGGACGGATTTTACGGGCTGCGATTGGTCGTATTCAAATCAAGGACATTTAGGAATCTCTCTCGTTTGTTGCGGCTTGCGGTTTTAAGGTTATAATACTTTTATACATTTACATATTTACATTTTAAATTTGTAAAGTTATAGTTCTTCTACAATAAATATTATAATACAAATGAATATATTAATTTATAAATGTAAAGTTAATATTTTTCAGAGTATTTACGTACTTTGTATGCTGTTTTTTATTAAGTACTTATAGTTTTCTCCGATCTACATTCAGCAAAAATTATATAACTAGGGGGTAGTAATGTTATAAGAAAATTAAATAGTATAATTTATACTTATAAAAGAGATATTATATTTATTTGTGTCTTAAAAATGTATGATAAACTTTCAGACTTATTTGATCTGATGTACTAAATTGGCTCTGAGACTGTAACAAAGTATTAACATATAAAAGTTTAAGGGTTGTAAGAACTTCAGAAGGAAATTTTAATACGAGAGTGGCCATTCCCCTGCCTAAACTGCAATACATATTTAATTTAATTAAATGAATTGCCATAAAATAGTCATACTAACTTTTATGATGGAATTAATGGTAGGTATAGAGAAAAAAAAACAAATAGAACGTTTTTTAAATTGTTTATTAGTGAGCTGTTCTTTAGATCATACATAAGGTCGATCATAGACTATGCCACCATCTTATATGCATCTGCTAGCACCAATTTATTAAAGAAAATAAATGTAACGATCAATTGCTGAATTCAATTGATTGTTTGTCTAGGTGCCATGAGATCCACTCCTGTTGAAGCGTTATTTGAAGAAGCCATTGAATTACCACCACAGTTTAGAAGAACCTATCTAAGTGACAAATTCTTAATAAAAATTCTTCTTTCTCGAAACTCCTTATGCCCCTCAGGGGTGTCAGAGGTCTTTTCATCCTCTATCCATCTCTTCCATTTCTTGCGGTCCTTTGCTAACTCTTTCATTTGTATATGTGTTTTTCCTGCCCAATTTCTATAATCTGATCAATCCACCTTTTTCTTGGCCTCCCTTTCCTTCTTTTACCATACCTTTTTGATTCCATCACCTGCTTCATTCGGTTAATGTGTTCATACCAATTTAATTTCTTTTTTGGATCTTCGTTATTATCAATTGCTGTTTTAGCCTTTGTCTAATATCCTCATTTCTTATTCTGTCCAATTTTGTTTTTCCTGTTATTTTTCTCAACTGCTTCATCTCCGCTGCGCTTATTGTACTGTCTATTTTTGCATTGTTTACCCATGTTTCACTTGCATAATTTTAAAGTTGATACATATATTGCATTGTATACCTTTAGTTTTATTTCTTTCTCTATTTCTTCCTTTCCAAATATTGTTTTATTTAGTGCATAGTAGATCTTATTTGCTTTTTTCGCCCTGTATGAGATTTCTTTGTCTACCTTTCCATCCTCTGATATTATTACTCCCAGGTATTCAAACGTCGAGATTGTTTCCATTATTTCATTTTTGCGACTAAATAACGTTTGGTTTATTTCTTCCCTTTTCTTTTGGGTTACTATCATGGTCTTCGTTTTCTTTACATTTACCTCCATTTTCAAATTTTCTATTTCTTCCACCCATATTCATTAATTTTTGCATTTTTTCTTTATCGTCTGCTATTATTTCTAGGTCATCTGCATATAGTAATCCTTCCATTTTCACTGGTACTAAATTCCTATACCCTATTGTTGACTGTTTGCCTTGACCTTCTTTTAGCACTCTTCATTACTCGATCCATTACTAATATGAATGAAACTGTCCCCTTGTTTTATTCCTCTTCTTAGGTTTATTATTGGCGATCAGTTTCCGTTTATTTGTACTTTAGCCAGTACATTTCTATATACTTTTATATGTACTTTTTGCCAGGCTTATTATCTTTTGTGGGCTTTCCAGGTCTTCCATTACTGACCATATTATTTCTCTATTTATACAATCAAAAGCAGCTTTAATACCTATAATCGTAATATATAAGTGTTGTCTTTACAACACAAAAATTCCTACCCAACAATAGATATTAACTGCTCAAATCAACTTAATCTTTCACTAAAAAAAAATAATTGTTGGAAATATTGGGAGTGTATACTAAACTCATAAAATTTTGTGGAATTTATTTCTATAAAATATTTTTATTTTGTACAATAAATACTTCTCTCATCTGTTATCAATACATTATAAAGGTGTAAATAAATAATTATTGATTGGTGTATGGTGTATGTTATGTTATTTATGCCTGTTTACTGTTAATAATAATATTGGCTATGAGTAGTTATGTTTGGTTGTGTAGTCTTTTCCAGTTACGTCTAGCAACCTAACTTCTCAAAAAAAATTACCAACGTCACTAGACAGTAGTTGTGTCTCAGATTAGCAAATAGACTTTACCTTTTCATACTTGATTGTTTCACTGTAATTCTTAAGAATGCCTGACGGTTAACATGTATAGATGACGGATTTTTTGTCTTTGATGAAGGCAAATTAGCCTGAGTATTGCGATGGCATCGATGGCATCGATAGTCTTTCTGTAATAAAAAAAAATCTATTTAATATCTTACAATATATGAATATATGTTTTGAACTTTAAATCAAAATGAACACAAAATTTGTTGCTTAGCAAAATACTTAAAAATTCTCTCCAATGTTAATTATTCATCCCTACAAAATATAAAAACCATAAAGTTAGAAAGTGAATATATTAACATCAATATTTACCTTGAAAACAAGCTTCATAGAATCATTTGGATAAGTTCTTAGAACTCTAAAATTTACTTTATTAACATTTTCATATTCTTTTTGACAATTTTGAGCATCTTCTTGTGTTGTTATATTGGGTGCGTTCGGACGACCACAGCGGCTGGACAGCTGAGCCAGCAGTAGCTGTCAGACGTCACCGCTGGAAGCCAGCCGCTGAGAGATTTACTAAGCTTTCCCTATCACGGCTGGATACAACCACTCAGCCGATTTCTGCTGCCAGCCAGCCGCTATGGTCGTCCGAACGCACCCATTAGCTCAAATCACTGCATTAAATGCGCCATCCCTTCCATTTATTTCGGAAAAATTAACCACCTTATACTCAAATGAGTCTGGGAGGAAGCTTTAAAAATTTACAAAATATAGGAAGCAAGCAGAAAGTAATTTGTTTTTTTATAAATATTACTATGTATCTGTAAACGTTCCATAACTTTTGCTGGAAATAATATGGCTGTTTAAAAATGAATACAATAAACAAGTATAAACGTATAAAATAGTCTCAAAATCCAAGATTAATAACTAAAATATCAATATTTTTCTTTTGTATAACATAAACACACTGCATAAACAAAAACAAACGAGAAAAACAGGGTTACGTATTTCTTTTAAATGTCATCAAATATGTCATTGATTTGAATACGACCAATCACAGCCCGTAAAATCCGTCCATAACACAAGTCTAGTGGAAACTCAAATCATGCGAGCCGTTAAATACCGCTATGAATTCCACGATTTTATTGGTTAGAACTACCCACGTGATATCTGTGTTCATATTGGTCAGAGTGACAATCAGCTGTTAGACATCATTATGTGATGGAATTTTTATTTTGATGTAAATAAATATTTATTACTGATAATTTGTATAAGCAAAATTATTGTACTGCTCTGCACCTACAGTGACTCACAGCCTCAATTCTGAAATGATACAATCGCTACTCAATAAAACTAGCTTGTGTCAGTGACTCAATATTAGAAAAGAATTACATACTGAAAGTAAGTTACTAACTATAAGGGTCGATTTCTCATACCTGCGTTAATCTATGGTTCAGTTGAACCAGGTTCACCCGTGATCTGTGGTTTTGTTTGAAATGCATTTCTCATTGTGGGTTCATGTCAGCGCTCGTTCTACAGCTTTCGAGAAATGCCAATAGATGGCAAAAGGTAAAAAACTGTCGCCATTTTGAACTACAATTTTTATGCTGTTTTTGAATAAAGTTAAATTTAAGTATTTATAGTCAAATAGTCACTTTAATAATTATAAATAAATATTATAAAAACAAAAATAATGTTATCATTTATCGTTGGGCTTAATATAATAAAATAGGATATATTTATTATATGACAGCGTTTCGTGTTAATACAACGCATGCGTAGTCCATGGAATCATCTGAACTGAGTTCTGAAATCTTTGAACGGCCGAATTCCACCGTTCAAGCATCGTTCAAGTTTAAACTGCAATCGGTTGAACGTGAATTGAGAAACACGATTTTGACTTTAAACTGACGTTTACTAGAAGTTCAGGTTAAACTGGAGTTGAACTCGATATGAGAAATTGGCCCTAAGCCTCTAAAATAGCATAAGCTATGTTTTGGGTTTCAGATATACCATACTTAAATAACAATAATCCTTTAATTATTTTGTGTATGATTTTGATACCAGCTAAAATTAGTAAAGAAAACAAAACTCCTTGTTGCTTATTTATTTGGCTGATAGATTTATTTCTTGCAGTTCAGCTATGTCGATTATTATTTTGTAATATCCGTCTAATTGTTTCAGGGTTACATCTTTTTCCAAACTGTCTTTCCACCTCATCTCTCAATTTTGGTGCACTTTTTTGGGATTATTTGCTATTTCTCTGACAATACATCTTATTGTTCGTCCCCTATAACTTTTCCCATGCGTCACGATTCATTTTCAAGCAAATTAAGTCAAAACATTAAGTGAAACGAATGTCGATGTGTATATACATTTTGTATACTGTATAGTATATACTACACACATCGGCGTACGTTTCACTTTATGTTTTGACTTAATTTGTTTGAAAATGAATCGTGACATATGGGAAAAGTTGTAGCTGACAAATTATAGCTATTAGGACTTTGGAGACGGCTGCTCTGAAAAGTTCGTTTGATGTACATCCGTACAGCGTATAGCATCTCCCTATGCTTCATTTTCCTTGAATCTTTCCCTGCATAATGAGTTAAAGCAAATTGTTTTGGCCCATACATGGCAACATTTTTCATTCGAATTTCTAGTTACATACAACCTATCTTTTCATGTCGTAAGGCCAAACCCAGTTATACCAGGAAATTGTCTCAGGCCATAGCATTATTCTCTACATATAAAAACTTAAGTAAGTGTGTCCTTTTAGGTGACACAACAGATCGAACACAACAAGCCATGTGTATCTTTTTCGGTACACAGTGTTGAGGACAGTGTGTATCTAAAAGAATACACTGGCGCTGGGAGTGTTAATTATTGCATATTTGAAACCCAAAACATAGCTTATGCTGTTTTAGAAGACTCATACTAACTTACCTACTTTCAGTATGTAAGTTTCTTCTAATAAATATTGAGTAACTGACACAAGCTAGCTTTATTGAGAAGCGACTGCATCATTTAAGCTGTGAGCCCCTGGATGTTTATCAATCATGGCCTAGCTACACATTAAAATTGTTTCGTTGATCATTCCCTGCTTTGCTTTCTTCAGCATGCACACTGATTTTTATACAGCAGCTTTTGTAGCCAATAGTTACTCTTGTTTGTTTTCTAGATTTTTCCTAATCAGGACTTGATTTCTTTTTGGTTAGTTACTGTCTCTCTTCTACAATAGAGAGAGAGTTTGGGGCTTATTATTCGTTAAAGTGTTGGAATGCTTATGGGTTTTGATATACTACCACAACTCTCAATACAAAATTTGATCAAACTAAACTGATAGTGTGACCACTAGATTTTTATAATTTGAACAAACTGCAGTTGTGGCGTCACTTCCTGAGTTTGCTCAAACTGTTTGATCAAATTATTTGATAGTGAAACCACGACTTATTTAAGGATTTAAGTAACATCAATTTAATTTGCAATAAAAAAGATCATGAAGATTTGAAGATGCTTGTAAATACATACACCCGATTTAGATAATTTAAGTGACAGAAATTTTTAGATTGTCTTGTCAAATATACCTACATGCAACAAAAAATTTAATCAAAATTTGCATAAAAAAAAATTGAAGTGTTTTAAAAGTTTCAATATGTAAAAACATTGAACCACAGAAACGGTTTTTCTCCACAAAGAAACAAAAATCGTAGCAACATATTAATAAGTGATACATACGTTTAAAAATCCAAATGTAAATGAAATATGAAATTTCAGACATTTTAAAAGGACACAAGACACAACATGTCCTATATTTCACAAAATGCCGAAGAAAATAATAATTATATAATATAACATATAATTTCCCCTAAATTACTTTTCCCCATATCCAGTATATTTACCTACTTTTATGTAAATTATCTGTTTTTAATTTTGATGCATTTATAATTTAATATTTTTTATGAGATAAAAGAAATATTTTATGAGACTAGGTACAGTCTAGAAAGCAGACTAGTAGAAACGAATAAATAGTGTTTTTGTAATCAATACTGTTTTTCAATATTGATTTTCTACAACACTTTTATTTCTATCACAAAAATTGTCAATTGTAAGATAAACAAGAAATATTTATCTGTTATCCTCGGTCAGCAGACTTGTTTTCTTGTTGAAACGACACTTTGCATACAATATTGGTATTTAAATATCCCGCTCTGTCATTCTTAATCATTTGACCAATACGAACACAGATATCACGTGGGCAGTTCTAACCAATAAAATCTTGGAATTCATAGCGGTTATTAACGCTTCGTCAGCTTACAGGACAGGGTGTTATGACAATGACATATGACGCTATGACGGAAAAATAAACAAAGGCGACCTCACAGCGCACGTGTTCAACCCACGTGGGGATTCAGATGATCAGATGGTCCATAGAAAGTGCTGAATCTAGAAAAATTTTAAACATCCATGCTATTTAAAATCAACAATGTAAATTTTCTTACTATTGTAACATTTTAACGGATTTTTACCTCATATTTTTAATTTTGGTGGCCTAGCATGTGAAATGTGAATGTGAACGAAAACGTTCTGCATTTGTGATGTATCCCTTTATTAATAAATTAATATACCTTTTATAAAGGATTTTAATAAATATAATTTTTTGTGTTGTGTTGTATACAGTCAGCTACAGGAAATAATTTTCCTTGTGGATTTATTTTATGTTCAGTTTGATTTATTAAAAAGAACTCATAAATAAAAGTTAATCTCGATATAAATTAATGTTTTGACCCAAACAAATATGTAAATTTAAATACATATAAAAAACATTTTATTGAAGCTCTAGTTATTGCAAAAGTTTGTAAAAAGAAATTATACTTAAGATGTAATTCCAATAAATTTGAATGCACAAATATCATGCTTTAGACTTAGACAAAAGTTTATATAGATTTGTTAAAATTCTAAAAGTAGAGGTCAATTCAACAGATATAACATAACTGGTATTAACAACGAATAATGTAGAATCTTATGTCTATATTTGTTGATATTAACAATATAAACAGATTAACACAATAAAACAAAGCTTTAAGTATTAATTTTTGAAATTTGACTCCTTTATAAGTACATTAGAATCCTATCAAGTTCTTAATCAAAGGTATTACACTTTCATTTTCCCGCCATCATCATTATTTGTTTATTTAAACATACTATCAAAAAAACGAATAAAAAAAACACCATAAAGTCTATTATCATTTTTGTCATTTAAAACAATTATTTGTCAATACATTTTTGCTGGTTGTGGAACTCCTTTTAATGGAATGTGATGTAACATATTTTAAAGGATAGGTAGAAATCAAACACAAAAATTTATTTAAAAAACTGCTATAATAATAAAATAAATTTGTTAACCAACTGCAGTCAAATGAAAATAAAATTATCAAAATTAACCATTTAAGCTTGCCTTAAATGGAGAATAATATTTTAAAACAAACACATATTATACAAAATTTAGTTGCAATAGCTTTACTCCTGGTTGAAAATGTACTGCCACAGCTCCTATATCAACAGCATCCTCATTTGCCAGTATTTCAATGTTTTCTCTATTAACTACTAATTATGTAAAACTGAACAAGCTGATAATAATAATGATATCACTCTACTAGTACTCAGTATTGAATATGGTTTGATTCAATACCAAGTACTCAGTATTGAATAAAGGTACTGATACCATATGAGTACTTAGTAGCATCGAATAACTACTGCAATATTATGTAAAACTGAACAAGCTGATAATAATAATGATATCACTCTACTAGTACTCAGTATATTGTTTGATTCAATACCAAGTACTCAGTATCGAATAAAGGTATTGATACCATATGAGTACTTAGTAGCATCGAATAACTACTGCAATATTATGTAAAACTGAACAAGCTGATATTAATGATATTACTCTACTAGTACTAGGTATTGAATATGGTTTGATTCGATACTGAGTACTCAGTATCGAATAAAGGTATTGATACCATAATGTGAGTAAAATGAAATGAATGAATAATATGAGTACTTAGTAGCATCGAATAACTACTGCAATATTATGTAAAACTGAATAAGCTGATATTAATAGAGAGTTATTGCCAACGTCTTTTAAGTCGACCTGTAATAAAAGATCCTTTATTTTGACATATAAGCATGCGCAGTATTGCGTCTTTTATTTTTGTCTTTTAATAAAATACAGGCCGCCTGTATTTAAGGAAAATTAGAGGACACCTTTATTTTAATAAAAGTTCCTTTATTTTGACATAACGTGTCAAAAATGTGAAGAAAGGTGTAACTTCACTTGTATTTTGAATTTATCTTGTCGCTTCTTTGGATTGATAATTTATGTATTGTGGGATTGATATTTGATTAAACTTTCATCATTAAAGTTGTATGTTGGGTTTTATTTATTAAAAACAACTCTAAGTAATATTCTGAGATATAGATTATTGATGTTTTGACCCAAACGAATATAGAAAAGAACATTTTATTGAAGCTTGAGTTATTACAAGAAGTTGTAAAAAGGAATATTACGTAAATAATTTTAAATTGTTACTAATTACAATGATCAGACTTAAAATATCAGTAACTCATTTATTAAACTCAATATATTTTACATTTTTCTATAGAAATAAATATTTATTGAAGATATAAGAGATTGAAGATAAAAGATCAATAAATTTTAATGAAAGTTAGGATTTGTTAAAATTCTAGATTCAAAATAGAGTTCTATTCAACAGATATATAACAACAGGTTAACAAAATAAAACAAAGGTTCAAGTATTTATTTTTGAAAATTTAATCTTTTATAGATTAGAATCTATAAAGTTTTTAATCAAAAGTATTAATACACTTTCATTTTCATGCCATCTTCTTCTTTTGGTTCTTATCCGTTTCGAATGTTGGAAATCATATAGCAATCGTAACCTTGCTAGCTGCGATTCGAAACAGTTTAATTGATATATTCTCCCTCTACCAGGTCTTCGCTTACCTTTGACTGTACCTTGCAATATGTACTGCAGCAGGGAGTAACGGTGCTGATTTATCATATGTGTCCCAGATACTGCAGTTTTATGCGTTTAATGGTAAACACAATCTCCAATTCCTTCTTCATTCCTCCTTGTTCGTGATCCATTTCATGCCATCAGTATTTGTTTATTTAAACATTGCCAAAAAAATTAATAAAAACCAGCATAAAGCTTAATTCTTCTATTATCTTTTTGTATATCGGGAAGTTTATCTGACAGATTAGAGGTCTTTTCATTTTCAGATAACTAATTATTGGGAAGTTTATATAACAGTATCCTTAGTATCTGTCTTTTCAGCTCCGGATAACTAGTTAACGGGAAGTTTTTCTCTGTCAGATATCTATTAGTATCTAATCTGTCAGATAAACTTCCTGATAACTAGTTATCCAGAGGTGAAAAGAAAGAAAGAGAGGGCCATAATGGATAAAAGATCAAACGCCAATAGCATGTATGTACATATTTATAAATTTATTATTTAAAACCTGCTAATGATCATAAAATACTTAAAATCAGTCACCAATATAATATTTATATTTATTTATAAATTTATTAACAAACTGCAGTCCAATAAAAATAAAATTAGTTTAAGCGCTAGCTTTAAATGTCGAACAATAATTTTAAACAAACACACACACACAATTTAGTCGCATTAGATTATGTAAAACTGAACAAGCTGATATTATTCTTTGAATAAAAGGTAACTTGCATCTCATTACATATGGTAAAATGGGAAATCTCTTCACAATACCAAATGTTCTTTCAATAACAACTCTTGAAGGGATTTGTGATGGATTATAAAAACACAACTTGTCTGAAAATTCTGGAATGGTGTCATTCGGTAGTTGTAGTTGAGGAATGGATATCCACTATTCCCTAATAATATATTCTCCAGAAATTCCCCATTACATATACCCATAATGCAAAAGTATTTAAAAACTCCTAAAATAGTATTTCCAATTTATTGCACTTCCATATTATTGAACGATGAGTATTATGGGATATATTATGTTGTTCTCTAAACATCTTTAAATGACAAAATAATTAAATTTAACGTTTTACTCTTCAATTATCTTATTTTAATTTATATCGACAAATGGAATTTTATAGGTTATTTTTATATTTACAAAAATATTTCATGTCATTTGTCAAAATAAAAGATTCTTTAACTGCGTTTGCAATACCACTCTTTTAGACCCGTCCTGTATTTGTCCTTTATTAAAGTATCCTGTAATAAAGGATCCTTTATTTGCCGGTGGCAATAACTCTCTAATATCACACTACTAGTACTTGGTATTGAATATGGTTTGTTTCGATACCGAGTACTCAGTATCGAATGAAGGTATTGATACCATATGAGTAATTATAATTTATAATAATATATATTATAATATAGTATACTAGCATTGAATAACTACAGCAGTATTATGTAAAGCTGAACAAGCTAATATTAATGATATCACTCTACTAGTACTCGGTATTGAATATGGTTTGATTTGATACTCAGTATTGAATTAAGGTATTGATACCATATGAGTACTTAGTAGCATCGAATAACTGCTGTAATGTTATGTAAAACTGAACAAAATGATGTCAATAATATCACCCTACTAGTTCTCGGTTTAAAAAACAGTTTGTTTCAATACTGAGTACTCGCAGTATCGAATGAAGGTATTGATACCATATGAGTACTAGGTAGCATCGAATAACTACTACAATATTATGTAAAACTGAACAAGATGATATCAATAATATCACTCTACTAGTACTGGGTATTGAATATGGTTTGTTTCGATAGCGAGTACTCAGTATCGAATAAAGGTATTGATACCATAAATGAGTACTTACTAGCATCGAATAACTACAGCAGTATTATGTAAAGCTGAACAAGCTAATATTAATGATATCATTCTACCAGTACTCGGTATTGAATATGGCTTGATTTGATACTCAGTATCAAATGAAGGTATTGATACCATATAAGTACTTAATAGCATCGAATAACTGCTGTAATATTATGTAAAACTGAACAAAATGGTATCAATAATATCACTGTACTACATCAAAAACAGTTTGCTTCGATACCAAGTACTCAGTATCGAATGAAGGTATTGATACCATAATATGAGTACTTAGTAGCATCGAATAACTACTGCAACATTATGTAAAACTGGACAAGCTGATATCATTCTACTAGTACTAGGTATCTAATATGGCTTGATTTGATACCGAGTACTCAGTATCGAATGAAGGTATTGATACCATATGAGTAGTTACCAGCAGTGAACAACTAATGCAATATTTTCTAAAACTGAACAAGCTGATAATACCACTCAACTAGTACTGGGACTGGGTATCAAATACAGTTTAAATTGCGCTGTGTCTAGGTACACGCTAACGTGTACGCAAATAAAAAAGTTAGGTACACGCTTAAACGTCATAAAGTCAGTGACGTCATTATTTAGCGTGTACTATGACTGGGTTTTTTGGTACACGCTAATTTGAGCCGCGTGTATGCTGTGGTAAAGTATCTGTAAGTATTGCGAGTGTCAGAGTGTGGTTAGAATTTGTCTAATCGCGTTATGTTTACACATAATCGCCCTATGTTTATATTGATTTATAAAGAGTTTCCTTATTTTTTTACTTGTTTAGTGTTTTTTTTAATTAACTATGGAGTGTGGACAATTATTTAGTTTTTTTAATTAGTTTAACAACATTTTAAAACAGTATGAAAAAGATAAGAGACAAAAATTCGTGATTAAAGGGTAGCAGAAGTAATAGGATAAAATATACGGGGCAATTGGTTAGTGTGATAAAACTCAGCAGATCCGCTAGAGTAATAGATAGCAATAAAAGTTAGTAACAAAATTTTTAGCAAACTTTAAGCTTCATATTACAAAATTACTAAAATTAGTTAGAATGTTACAGCGGCGTTCGATAATATAGTGGCAGACCAAAGTTATGTTTTTTAAATGGAACACCCTATATTTTATTTTATGTTTGAAATCTTCTTAACTTCCACATCACTAAAATATAAAGGTTTATTATGTTATACAGGGTATTTACAAAGTTATAACCAATTTTCTATTAAAATCGTAACAAGTTCAACTCCCTGTATAAATAAAAATAAACACCACAGCAAAAATAAACTGGTATAATTATTTTAACAGTATTTTGTATATATCGTGTTAACTAATATTTATTTTGCTAACCTGAATATAATATACTGTTATATACATGCATATTGTTTTATTACAATTAAGTTTGAAACATCTGAATAGTTTTGCTTCCCTTCCCCTTCCCTTAATAAAAATATTTTTTATCAAACAAACAACAAACACCAAACATATCAAAATAGCGTGTACCAAAATATAAAGTCACTGCGCACGCTAAATAATGACGTCACTGGCTTAATGAAGTTTAATTCGCGTGTACCTAACTTTTTTAATTGCGTACACGTTAGCGTGTACCTAGACACAGCGTTTAAATTGATACCTAGATATTGTTGTATATGTTCTATGTCTAATTTATGTCATGTCACTTGTCATTGTTGTATGTCTAATTTGTGTCATGTCTTGTCATAAGGCACCAGGGTTACCATGTCTAGGGATTTTCCCCGAATCTAGGGATTTTTTGAAGCTTTTGGAGCTCTGGAGGGATTTTTTTTGAAATCTAGGGATTTATTAAACTGTGCTGGCGCCATTTTTTGTTGTTATTAAATATCTTTTTGTTCAAATATTATTATTATTGTCATTATTTATTGTTCCCTGACATAAATATTCCTAAGTAAACATTGAAACATTACCTAATCAATGATTAAAGTGGATTAAACATAGTGTTTAATAGGTTATAAATTAAATTGACAGCTGTCATCTGTCAACTTCTTCTTTTTTTAGGTCAAATTAATACGATTTAGGGATTTCTAGGGGAAATTGAAGCTCCCGTCTAGGGATATTCTGAAATTTCATCTGGCAACCCTGTAAGGCACTTCTAAAATGTATGGTCATTGTAATGGGACCTCGTGTTTAAGTCAATAATAAATACTTAGTTTTAGTGTAAATCTGTGTTTTACTGGCCTAAATACACAACAGTAATTTGGCGACGAGACTGTAGCTACTCACGCAATTGTAGAAAGTGAATTCACACGTATCCTCAACCCATAAAAAAATATAGTCAAACATGGCCTTTATAGGACAAATTGAACCATTCAAATCCAGAGAGGATGATATTACTACGTATTTGGAAAGAATGGAGCAGTTGTTTTTGTGTAATGAGGTAGGAGAGGAAAAAAAAGTACCATTGTTCCTTACATTAGTCGGAAAAGAAGCTTATAAAACCATAAAAGATTTAATTGCTCCAGAAGTTCCAAGTACCAGATCTTATTCACAGTTAAAATCCACTTTGTTAAAACATTTTTGTCCAAAAAAGTTAGTTATAGCAGAAAGGTTTGTGTTTTATAATTGCCACCAGGAAGCCCATGAGAATCTCACAGAGTTTGCTGAGAAATTAAAAAGTTTATCCAGAGACTGTAGTTTTGGCGAATTCCTGGATGAGGCTCTTCGTGATAAGTTCGTCTGTGGGATAAAAGCTGAAAATATCAGGAAACGTTTGTTATCCGAAGACGATTTGACATACCCTAAAGCACTGAAAATAGCCCTAGCAATAGAAGTGGCAGAAGGTCAAGCTAGGTTAGTAGGAGGAGATGCAAACAAAGTCGGTAAAGTAAATTTTGCAAGTAAAAAGTCCAGTAAGTTTGAAAAGCATTCAAATCAAAGTAACAAGCCTGATAATAGAGAGGAGCGTTGGAAGTCCTGTCCCAAATGTGCAAGGAGACATAACCCTGCAAATTGTCCTGCGAAAAATTGGGAATGTTTCCAGTGTCACAAGAAAGGGCACACCAGCCGTGTCTGTAAAAAAGTCAATTATTTAGAAGGTCCAGAAAATCAAGAAAATGCAGCATCAGGTTCTACATCTGGTGATGACTCATTGGAATTAAGTTTCATTGGCCAAATTTGTAGTAACAATGAAAAACCTCATAGAGTAAGTCTTAGTGTAGAAAGTACTAGTCTAATGTTTGAGATTGATTCAGGTGCCTGTAAATCTGTAATGCATTTATCAGATTATAAAAAACATTTTGGTTTTTTAGAACTGTTTCCGGTAACTTATAGTCTTAAAGTAGTAACGGGGGAGAATGTCAGAATAGTAGGAGAAATTGATGTTGCGGTAGTCTATAAAAACTGTACATTTTGTTTACCTGTTGTTATTTTAGATTGCCAGCACAAGTTCAATCCACTGTTGGGAAGAAACTGGTTGAGTATTCTGAACCCAGACTGGAAAAATATACTTCAAATAAGTCAAGAGTCTGAAGAGTCAAACTTGGAGTCTAAAAGTAAGCACATGCCTACAAAAGTAAGTCAAAAATCAAAGTGTATGTCAGTTGGTCATAACGGGTCTAGTGAGTCAATGGTCAATAGTAAACTTAAAGAAAAGTTTATTGCAGTTATAAAGAGTCAATTCAATGAAGTTTTTAAAGATCAGCCAAATTCATTTATTAGGAATTTTACAATAGATTTACCAATTAAAGAAAATATCAAACCCATTTTCCATAGGGCTTATAGTATGCCTTATGCATTAAAACCTAAAGTTGAGTTAGAGATATCTAGTATGGTAAAATCAGGTATTCTAGAAAAGGTTTCTTATAGTCAATGGGCTAGTCCTATTGTAATTGTACCTAAAAAGAATAGTGATGATATTAGAATATGTGTAGACTTCAAAAGGACACTTAATAAAGTATTAGATGCGGATCATTGTGTTTTGCCTCTCCCTGAAGACATTTTTTCGTGCCTCAGTAATAGTAAATATTTTACTATAATTGATCTGAAAGGGGCTTACCAACAATTAAAAGTAAGTAAACAGTCTAAAGAATTGTTAACTATAAACACTCATATGGGTCTTTTTACATTTAGCAGGTTAACATATGGAATTAATGCTGCACCTGGTCTTTTTCAGTGCGTTATGGATAGTATTTTAGTAGGGTTGAAAAAAACTAAATGTTATCTAGATGATATGCTTGTGTATGGTGAAACCTTGGAAGAATGTCATAAAAATGTTTGTAAGGTATTTGAGAGATTGTCTGAGTTTAATGTCAAGGTAAATGAGAAAAAGTGTATTTTTTATGAGACTAGTATCGAGTTTTTAGGGTATAGAATTGATGAGTTTGGTATTCATCCAAAGTCTGACAAAGTAGATAGTATTAATAAAGTGTCTTCGCCTCAAAACGTAACTGAATTAAAGTCGTATCTAGGTTTGATTAATTATTATGGTCGTTTCATACCCATGTTGTCATCTAAATTAAAACCACTTTATGATTTATGTAAATCAGGCACTGATTTTAAGGAATCATGGACATCGGATATTGAAAAATTATTTCAAGACAGTAAATTATTTGTAACCTCTGATCAGGTACTAACACATTATAACCCATCTTTACCTATATTCTTAACAGTAGACTCAAGTGGTCATGGGGTTGGTGCTGTGTTAAGCCATAGAATAAATGGGGAGGATAGACCAATACAATTTGCTTCCAGCACTTTGTCACCTGCAGAAAAAAGATACTCAAACCTAGAACGTGAGGCCTTAGCTGTGATTTATGGTGTCAAAAAGTTTCATAAATTTTTATTTGCTAGAAAGTTTTATATTATTTCAGATCATGAACCATTAAAGTTTATCTTTGGAAGAAATAAGGGTTTGCCTATATCTGCTGCTATGCGTATTCAAAGGTGGGCTATCCTACTTAGCGGTTATAATTATGAGATAGAGTACAGAAAAGGCAAACTGATCTCTAATGCTGATGCCCTGTCACGTTTACCAATCACAGGCAAAACAAATGTATCTGACACTATATTTTCTTTTAGTGTAGTTGATTCACCGCCATTGGATTATCAGGATATAGCCAAAGCTTCTAATTCAGATATCGTTATTAAAAAGGCCATTGAATTTACAATCTGTGGTTGGCCTAATGTAATTTCAGATGAAAATTTAAAGCCATTTTGTAAAAGAAAAAATGAGCTTTCTGTAGAAAATAACTGTTTACTTCTTGGTAACAAGGTGGTAATCCCACCTAGCCTTCGACAAAATATCCTACAACTATTCCATGAACAACATATAGGTATTGTAAGATCGAAAATGCTAATGAGATCTTATTGTTGGTGGCCTGGTATGAATGAGGAAATCGAAAAATTTATTAGTCGATGTGAGGTATGTCAGCAAACACAAAACTTCACCAGTAGTAGTAGTAATCTAATGTCATGGCCTAGTGCTCCTAATAATTTTCATAGAGTATATATTGATTTTTTCCATAAAAATGAGTTTACGTTCCTTATTGTTGTTGATGATAAAACTAAATGGCTAGAAGTTAAATTAATGGAGAATGGCTCAAATGCTAAAGAGACCATTTTTAAATTAAAAGAAATTTTTAGCGTTTTTGGGCTCCCAGTAGAGTGTGTCTCTGATAATGGCCCACCGTTTGGATCATCCGAATTTCTATCATTTTGTCAAGTAAATGGTATAAAACCGATTAAATCACCTCCGTACCACCCACAGAGTAATGGTATGGCTGAAAGAGGGGTACAAACTGTAAAAAAGGGTTTAAAGAAAGCACTATTTTTAGATAATCGGGATATAAGTAAGGTCACTATCCTAAATAAACTTATTAATTTTTTGTTCACATATAGAAATACCCCATCTACTGTCACAGGTGTATCACCAGCCCAAGCATTATTAAAGCAAAGACCACGGACACGTTATGACTTTCTGAAGCCAACTCAGTACAATATAACTAAAACCAGGTTTGACTCATTAGCTCCAAAGCAAACAAAATTGTTTAAAATGAATCAACTAGTCTTTGTTAAGAATATTTCTACTAAACTGTGGGAGAAAGGAAAAATCATTAAAATCTTAAGTCATTGCACTTATTTGGTGCAAATTGGACTTAAAATTAGTCATGTTCATGCAGATTCCTTGCGAGAAGTACCTGATATTTCATCAACAGAAAATGTAAATATAGCTTTCCCAACAGTACAGATTCTTCCTGTTTCTGATTTAGGTAATGATAAAGTTATATCTGATTCTGGGCTGGATAAAGCAAAACTCACAGAGGTCGTGGAAGTACCAGTAGAGTTACCAGTAAGCGATAACTATTCTGTTAAAGATGCTAGTGTTGCTTCCACGTCAGGGATTACAACTCGTTCTGGTAGAGTGTCTAAACCAGCATCCAGGTTGGACTTATAAGTGAACATTTATTGTAAGGGGGGAGAAATGTTGTATATGTTCTATGTCTAATTTATGTCATGTCACTTGTCATTGTTGTATGTCTAATTTGTGTCATGTCTTGTCATAAGGCACTTGTAAAATGTATGGTCATTGTAATGGGACCTCGTGTTTAAGTCAATAATAAATACTTGAGTTTTAGTGTAAATCTGTGTTTTACTGGCCTAAATACACAACAGATATCAGTATCGAATGGAGGTATTGATACCATATGAGCATTTGCTAGCATCAAATAACCACTGCAATATTATGTAAAACTGAACAAGCTGATATTAATGATATCACTCTACTAGTAGTCGGCATTGAATATGACTTGTTTCTATACCAAGTACTCTATCAAATTTATACAATATGAGTACATACTTAATAGTATCAAATAATTACTGCAATGTTATGTAAAACTGAACATGCTGATATTGATAATATCACTCTACTATATAGTACTAGGCATGAAATATGGTTTGATTTGATATAAAGTAGGTACTCAGTATTGAATGAAGGTATTGATACCATATGAGTACTTACTAGCATTGAATAATTACTCCAATATTATGTAAAACTGAACAATCTGAGGTTAATGATATCTCTACTAGCACTCGGTATTGAATATCGTTTGATTCGATAATGAGTACTCAGTATCGAATGAAGGTAATGATACCATATGAGTACTTATTAGCGTCACATCATCCCTATATGTATATATATAAATATATATATATATATATATAGTCTTTTGAGTCCCTTTTACTTTTCAGTGTCGGGACTGGCACATCCTTTCACGTGTGTACAAATGTTGACCATTGTTTCTTATTGTATGCTAATCGGCTTGCTTCTGCTATTGTTTTCCCCTTCCTTTGGATGATGTTAGCGACTACTGTATCCCAATCTTCTCTAGGTCTTCCTCTACTTCTTTTCTTTTGTATCCTGGCTTCCCATATTTTCTTCACCGGTATGTTGTCTTTCATTCTTTTCATGTGTCCCCACCAACTTAGTTGTTTTTCTTCAATATACTCAAGTACAGATTTCGTCTTAAGATCTGTGCGTATATATGTGCTTCTTATTCTGTCTCTCATTATCACTCCTCTAACTCTTCGTAAATACTTTATTTCTAGGGCTTGTATCTTGCTTTTTAGTTTTCTAGTTAGTATCCATGACAGGGTTGCCAGATGAAATTTCAGAATATCCCTAGACGGGAGCTTCAATTTCCCCTAGAAATCCCTAAATCGTATTAATTTGACCTAAAAAAGAAGAAATTGACAGATGACAGCTGTCAATTTAATTTATAACCTATTAAACACTATGTTTAATCCACTTTAATCATTGATTAGGTAATGTTTTAATGTTTACTTAGGAATATTTATGTCAGGGAACAATAAATAATGACAATAATAATAATAATATTTGAACAAAAAGATATTTAATAACAACAAAAAATGGCGCCAGCACAGTTTAATAAATCCCTAGATTTCAAAAAAAATCCCTCCAGCGCTCCAAAAGCTTCAAAAAATCCCTAGATTCGGGGAAAATCCCTAGACATGGTAACCCTGATCCATGATTCACAGCCATATGTAAGCACTGGTCTATATATGGTGTTAAATACAGTTAGTTTGGTTTTTCTTGTGATTTCCTTTTTGTTTAAGAAGCTATTTTTTATTGCATGAAATAGTTTTGATGTTTTACTTATCCTCTCTTCAACATCTTTGTCCTGCCTTCCATTATTTTCGATTGTAACGCCCAAGTATTGGAAATGGTTAACTTGTTCTATTGCCTCCTCATTAATTTGCATATTTATTACGACTGGTTCTTGCGATATTACCATGGTCTTCGTCTTATGTGTATTTATCTTCATACCCTGTTTACATAATGCGTGATTCCATGCTTGCAGGTTATTTTGCAGGTCTTCTTCTTTTTCTGAGATAACTACTACATCATCTGCGAATGCACATTCCGAAATGGTTACGCTATGGAGATTCCTGTACCCTACATGTAATTTCTTTAGTTGTGGTGTGCACTCTAGTGCACACCACATGGGCTGTTGAAGAGGGTTGGGCTCATGACCCCTCCTTGCCTTAGTCCTTCAGTTGTTTCGAATTCTGTTGATTTCATGTTTTTATGTATTATGTAGTTTCTATTTCTCTTATAGAGACTTTTGATGATTTCAACTAGTTTATCGTCAACCCCTCTTCTTATCAAGCTGTCCCACACAGTTTGTCGTTTCACCCTGTCGAATGCCTTTTCCAGGTCTATGAAGGCCATATATGCTTTCTTTTTAGACAGTAACGTTTTTCAATTATTTGTTTTACCGTGAAAATATGGTCTTGTACTCCTCGTCCCTTTCTAAAGCCGCTCTGTGCTTCATTTAAAGTAGTTTCTGTAATGTTTCTCAGCTTTTTTTCTAGTACTGTTTCATAGACTTTGAGAGAAGAACATAACAGTGTAATTCCTCGATAGTTGTTACAATCTTTGTGGTCTCCTTTCTTATATATCGGTACTATTACTCCTATCTCCCAGTCCTTCGGTATTGTTTCTTTTTTGCTTGCTTCTTTGAATATTTCAGCTAATTGTTTTACGCCTTTCATTCCCATGTACTTCAGCATTTCCGGTGGTATATGGTCGTGTC
Source organism: Diabrotica virgifera virgifera (assembly GCF_917563875.1). Classification (NCBI taxonomy): domain Eukaryota; kingdom Metazoa; phylum Arthropoda; class Insecta; order Coleoptera; family Chrysomelidae; genus Diabrotica; species Diabrotica virgifera. Next base: position 180,784,069 of record NC_065443.1, on the reverse strand, counting down.
CAGGTGCCTTTCCGTTTTTAAGTTTGCCTATTGCTTCTATTGTATCTTCGATTGTTATCTCGATGCTTGTTCTCTGTTCTTCACTACCTGTCGCGTTACTGTTTTCTTTATTCCTATCCTCTTTTGTGGTAGTTAATAATTCTTGGAAGTGTTGTCGCCATCTTTCAATAATTTCTTTTTCTTCTGTGATTATTTTTCCTTCTTTGTTTTTAATTCTCATATCCTTACTAGGTTTGTCTGTTCTCAGAGATTTTAATGTTCTATAAAAAAGTTTTTGATTTTCTTCGCTATTGTGTTCCATCTGTTGTCCAAATTGATGCCAACTCTTTTCCTTTTCTGTTTTTATCATATCTCTTACTGCAGTTCTTGCCTCTTTGTATTTGTTGTAATTGTTTACTGTTTTGTTTGCTAAATAATTATTCCAAAGTTTTTTCTTAGTTTTCACTTGTTGTTTTATTTCGGCATTCCACCAGTTTGTTTGTTTCACCTTGTCATTCCTTTTACTAATGCCACATACTTTTTTCGCCGCTTCCAGTAATATATTTTTAAATGATTGCCATTTTTGTTCTAGGTTGTTACTATCATTTGCATTTTCCAGAGCTGCTATTTCTAAATCAACCATTTCTTTGTATCTTAGGGCAATCTCTTTGTTTCTGAGCTTGTAAGTTCTGATTGATTCGTATTCAATTTTTCTTTTGTTTTCTTTTGTATGTTCCTGGGGTTTTTTGTTTTTATTCTTTATTCTAGCTTCCAGCAAATAATGGTCACTACTTATTTCTGGTCCTCTTCTGACTCTAACGTCTTGAATTACCTTTCGATTGTCGCGTTCTACTAGTATGTAATCAATTATTGACTTTTCTGATTCTCTTGGTCCTTGCCTAGTAAATTTATGTATGTCTTTGTGTTGGTAGTGTGTGTTTGTTACTATTAAATTATTTAGTACGCAGAATTCTATTAACCGTTTTCCATTATCATTTCTCACTTCTTCACCGTACCTTCCAATTACATCCGTTACTGTCTCATCTTTGATTCCTACTCTTCCGTTGAAGTCTCCAATGACGTAAATCCGCCCTTTACTGTTTTCTATTGCTATATTTAGGTCTGTCCAGAATTTTTCTTTGATTTCTTTTTTCTCATTTTCATCGGGTCCATATGCCGTAATTATTGTCTGTGGCTCTCCCTGTTCATCTTTCATCTCAAGAGCGACTATTCTTTCTGACCAGCCTTTCCAGTCCTGTATATTTATTACTTTTTCTTTTTTAATTATAGTACCTACTCCTGCAGCTGCTCTCTTTTCCGGTGGAACCCCGCTATATATAAGCAAATGACCGCCTTCTAGGTATATTTCACCAATTCCTTTCTTTTTTGTTTCTGTAATACCTAATATTTCTATTTTGTTTTTATCGAACTCGTAGCTCAATTATGTTTCTTTACCATTTAGTCCTC